>NC_083224.1:130511691-130811691 GCF_032191835.1 Heteronotia binoei | reverse complement strand
GACAACCTCTGCAAGAACTATAGCTGATCCAAGGCCATTCCAGCAGCTGCAAGTGGAGGAGTGGGGAATAAAACCCAGTTCTTCCAGACAAGAGTCCGCACACTTCACCACCACAACAAACTGGCTCTTGATAGAAAGGATAAACAGGATAGAAACCTGGTAAACTAGTCACTAACTGCTGTTAATACACCTATGTCCTTAGTAATGTTTGATTTTTTCCCTCTTCAGTGTTGGATCCAACCATTTTCTCACCATAAATACCAACAACTGTCCATAACAATATAATTCCCAGGGTCCTGGGTGGGACGTGCCAAAAAAGTACCTTTTCAGGTTCAGGTATATTGGACTGGGAATATATTGGTAATTCCAATATTCCTGAATTCCAGATACCTGCATGGTAATTGGATTTGGAGGGTTCCCCCCCCCCCATTTCCAGTTTTTTCAGGACCATTATTCTGTATGGGGAATGGCTGGGGAAATGGAACAGTTGTTTTGAAAGATTTCCAGGTGGCCAGGGGAGTTGTTTTCAGAAGAAGAAGAAGAAGATATTGGATTTATATCCCGTCCTCCACTCAGAAGAGTCTCAGAGGGGCTCACAATCTCCTTTCCCTTCCTCCCCCACAAAAAACACCCTGCGAGGTGGGTGGGGCTGGACAGGGCTCTCCCAGCAGCTGCCCTTTCAAGGACAACCTCTGCCAGAGCTATGGCTGACTGAAGACCATTTCAGCAGGTGCAAGTGGAGGAGTGGGGAATCAAACCCGGTTCTCCCAGATAAGAGTCCGCACACTTAACCACTACACCAAACTGGCTTTTAGAGGCACTAGCACCACAATCACAGGGAAGCTGCTGGTGCCTGTCCTTTCAATCAGTGGCTACCAACCTTTTTGGCACCAGGGACCAGTTTTGTAGCAGACAATTTTTCCACGGACTGTGGGGGGTGGTGCAGGGGTTCTTGCTGCCCCAGGCCACCCTGCTCCCATGTCCCTGCCCCCATGGGGGTCTTTAAATACGGGGGAGACTGGGGCTGCTTCTGGCCACCTCCCCTGGAAGGGGAGGCAGCCTCAGAGTGAGGCCACACTGCCTCTTTCGTCCACCACCGTCTTTGGAGTGAGGCTGTGTGGGTGGGCAAAAGGGGTGGTGGAGCAAGCCTGCTCTCCTCTATGCCTGGGAAGCAGGGCTTGGAGGAGAGCACACGCCGCTGATCCATCCCACCGCTCTCAGCTTCCCAGATCTGTGACCCAGGAAGCCAAGAGTGCTGTCCCTGTGCAGCCTGGATGCTAACACACCACGGACCGGGACCGGTCCATGGCCTGGGGGTTGGGGACCCCTGCTTTAAATAACCCCCAAGTTTCAAGTCGATTGGACCAAGGAGTGAGTCCAATTTTATGGGCCTCTGAACATTATTTCCAGTGGAAGGGGGGACAGAAAACCCTGCAAGCTGCTTCCAGGGCAACCCCCCCCCCCCATGTCTGCAAGTAGGAATCACTGACAGACAGCGAGTTCAGCAGAACTTCTACAGAACTCAGTAATCCCAGAGGAACCACAAGCCAATGTGTCAAGCCAGAGAACCAAAATCAAACCAGAGAATCTTGCAGTGGAACCTGAAGCGGGGTGGGGGTGGGAGGTTCAAGCCTGTTACAACCAGTGTACAGACTGCTATGGAAGTGTCAAACTCATTTTGTTATGAGGGCCGAATCTGACATAAAGGAGACCTTGTCTGGCTGGGCCATGTGTGTTCCTATTTAAAGATTAGGTAGCAAAGATACAAACTTTATAAAGGACACAAACACAAATATATTTCCTAAAAAACTTAAAACATGCTAAAAGCATTAGCACTTGTTGGTCTTAAAGGTGCTTTCTTTGTATTTCTCCCACGGGATCCAGGGAACTGGGCAAAGGAGGCTCTGGCTCTTTCCTTCCTTCCCCAGGGGACTGGGGGGGAGCCTCAGCAAATAGAAGGAAGAGAGGCTTCACTCAGTATCTCTGCTGTGCGATTGAGGGAGCCTGGCAAAGCAAGCTATTCCTCCTCCTTCCTCCCCAAGGGAGGAGCCTCAGCCAATGGAGAAAATAGAAGTTTTGCTCTGCAGTTCCTGTGCAATTGAGGGAGCCTTGCAAAGCAAGCTGTTATACAGAAAGGAGAAAGAAGGAAGCAGATGACAGTCAGTTGCTCAGGGGCCTGATAGGAGCCCTCCGAGGGCCTGATTCGGCCCCCAGGTCAGATGTTTGACACCCCGGCTTTGCAGAACGAAGTGTCACTCTGGCAATGTGAGCTTAAAAGGCTGGCCTCCCTAAAAAAGCAGTGTGCCAACCAAAGCTGGTTATACAAGCTTGAGCAAACATGGGTGGAGGACTCACATGTCCAGGCAGAGGGTTTTTTTTACCATCACCTGAAAGCTACTACAGTTGGGGCACCCAAACGCATGCCACAGAACCCATCTGAACAGATCAACCGTTGGCTGGGGAAAAGCCCGGCTATCAAGCCTTGTTTTGCATACATGGCAACACGCTCCAATATTTATCTCTCTGCAAAAAGAAAAATCTGTCACCTAATTTGACTGCCATTTTCAAAAAAACCAAACAAGCCCGACGCCCCCACAAGCGTTTGCAGCCCACAGACCTTCGCCTACTCATCCTTCCAGGAATGAAAGTGGGCGGGGCTTCCTGACTCCGCGAGCGCGCACGAGCGAGCGAGCGGAGCCCTTCTTTGCCGAGGGGCATACCGGGTCTGCTAGTCTTTCGAGCCTCCTGCCTGCTGCGCTACCGAGCGCAAGGACTACGAGTCCCAGAAGGCGCCGCGGTGGTTAGCTTGAGCTGCTTTTTCCTCGGCGCCTGGGTTTTAATCACACGTGGGAGTGGTGAAGCTGGAAGGGGCTGGAGGGAGTGAGACGCAATTCCTGGCAGGGCGCGCGTCTAACTTGTTCGCTTGGGCTTTTTTGCAGTCTGGTGGGGAAAAGAAACTGGTGAGTTTTAGGCACTTAGAGGGGAAAGTCCCCGTTGATCCGAGGGTGCCCGACCAACAAACGGTTCTATAGAACCGATAGCGCATTAGGTAACGGTTCCATAGAACTGGTGCGAACCTGCTGAATCCCACCACTGATGATAAGGCATTAAACCTGTCAGTTTTGAGAAAAGGAGAAGCCACTGTTTTATCAAAGAAAGAAGCAGCAGCCACTAGTGTAAATACTATGGGTCTCACTTCCAGGTCTTGGCTCTCCCACCTGCATTCACAGAAAGAAGCTTCCTCCCTCAAATCCATCAGCTGAGCTTCTGATCTCCTGCTGGTAATGATACTAGTATATGTTGGCTCTTCAGACATCAGCTAAGGTTTACTGGCATCTGGTTAAGTCTGATTTCCTAATCTCCAAGAGTAAATTAATTATCAGATTACCATACTTTGGAGTCAGCTGACAAAGGACCCCACATTTCCACAGAAAACTTAGTATGCTAAAATAACTCTAAAATTAAGCTGAAGTAAGCTAAAATAACTCTAAAATTAAAAACATCTTAATACATTAAAAAAACCCAGAATTGTCTTTTATTTATTCATACATGGAGGGCCACAAAAAATGTGTATATATTCCTAAAGGAGCTGGTAATTGGTGAATAAAAGCTGCTTCCTGTGTTGGATCTTATTCCTGAATGACAAACTGGGTTTGTAAAAAGGCTAAACTGAAAAGCACTCGGGAGAGAGTCTTCTCTATAGCAGCCCCCTATTGGGGGAAACAACTGCCGGAAGAAGCAAGAGCCTTGCGGGACCTTGTTCAGTTCCACAAGGCTTGCAAGACAGCTTTATTTCAACTTGCTTTTAATCGATAGCCACATATGGGGATACTCAAGAAGACTGAAACTGAAATTATTGGAATGTATTATTAGCATCAAACTGTTTTAAAAATGTTTTAATTGTTATATTGTTTAAGGTTTTAATTAGTTAATGTTTAATATCTGTACATGTTTTTACTGTTGTGAGCTGCCCTGAGCCTGCTTCGGCGAGGAGGGCGGGATATAAATCCAATTAAATAAAGAAATAAAGAGTAACTTTTTAAAAAACTGAAAGCTGGGAATTCAGAGGAACTTGTAAACTATGGCAATAGATTGTTATAATATAATTGTATTATAACATAATAGCAATTACCAGTTTTAATAACCTTGAATAAAGTCCTGTGATGGTATTAAAAATGTGGTGGGTAAAAAATGCAAGACAAAGTGTGAATAAGAGAAAAGTGTGACAGAATTTCCCCATGGATGCTCTGTTGTCACTGAATACCTCTATATTCGCAGTTGTGATGACAGTGAAAAGGATCCCTCACTATGTGGATGCAGCCCCAGAGACAGTGTCTAAGGGTTTTTTGTTTACCACAATGGAAGAAAAGTGGCATAAATTTATTAGGGATAGTTCACCACAAAGAAAAAAGAAAATTATATGAAAATAATGACTCAGAGGTTTCAGAAAAGTGAAAACAACCCCAAGATTTTTGAGTCAAAACAGCAGGGATGAGAGATTCACTACCATCCCCTACACTGAATAGTAAATATCTGTGATTTCTGTCAGTTAATGACAAGATAGCTAGATTTTTTTAAAAAGGGAAAGCTGTGAGAATCTGATGAAAGAGAATCAAAAATTGTCCATATGAAAGAGCTTTTGTGAAGCTAACCATATAATCCTAAATAGAGTTATATTCATTGACTTCAATGGATTGAGAAGGATGCTGTTCTGTTTGGGATTGCAATGTAAATTTTGTGGAGTCTGTGGGATGTCTTGAAGGGTAAATGGATCAGAGATCCCCATGCAATAGAGAGGCAAGCTTAGAAACATCACAATAAATGCCAACTAAATTCATAAGTGATGGTGTGCAAGTAAATAAGAGCTGTTTAAAAGAAGATTATGTACTATGTTTGGCACAGAGGAAGGCCAGTGAGGATGCAATTTTATTAAGCCAGTTATACAGAGCAGGCCTTTGTGTTCCAAGAGAGTTGTTGAGTGGCAGAGAGTCTATCCAAGCCAGAATATGTATTACACATATGAGGTCGGTAGAATAGCATTCCAGTCAAGGGAGAGGATTTATAGATAGTGCAGAAACTGAGAGGAGATTAAGCAGAGTGGAGCCAAGCAAAGGGCTTAGACTGTATCAGACATTCTGATTAGAAAAGACAGACTGTCAGGAGAAGCTGCGGAGATGGGGTGTAAAAAATGGCAATTTTTTTTAAAAAAAAAAATGCAGCAGACAATGTGACTATCTAAAACACACACATGAACCTATCTTGTAAAAGTAGCACATTATCTGCCTTAGCACTTCCAAGCATAGCCTTCTCTGCACAGATTAAGCTTCCATAGAATGCATGATCCGAGCTTCCTTATTACCAATGCCTATAAGATATTTCCATAGTTTTATGCTGATAGAAAACCCATTGTGATTTTCTGATTGTTCTATGTGAGGCATGAAAGGAACAAAGTTGTGTTCTGGTATTAGGAATCATTTGTTACATACTAGTAACAGTAATCTGTTTTTATAATGAGGAAATGTGTACTGTAAATAAATGCATACTGTAAAACTTTTTCACAAGTACAGTGTACATCCTAAGCACATATGGGACTTATAAAGTCTATCCACATGCACACACTAGGGAGCAAGTAGTATAATTGGGATTTTTTAAGCTGAAATAGCTAGAAGGAGCTATTCAAAAGCATTCAAGGTTGACCAACAATAGAGTCAGCAACCTTAGCACAACCTAGTCTGTACAATAAGTTGGGGAATGGAATTTTTGGGTGAAGGCATTTGCATTATTTCTTCTCCTATTCCTCTCTGTTTCCTCCTGATTTCTAACCATAGAGGAAGGCACAAGTGGGAGATATTAATATTAACGGAGATTAATTAATATTATTTTTAAGTGCTGGATGATTTTAAAATACAGTAGTAAAGAAAATGTGGCTTATTATTTGGTTAGTTAATATCTGAATACACATTCATTATACACGGTCTAAGTGGATATCTGGTTCTAGTGAAGTCTGAAAATGGTAGTTTAGTGATCTCATACACTGAATTCTTAGTATCCTCAAAAACATACAGTTCTTGGAACTCTGTGAAGAAAACCATCAAAGGTCATGCAGTGGTCTGACTAAAGCTCTCTTTCAATTAAAATGACAATAGAGGAAAATAATGGATTTCTTTTTCCTGGATATCTTATTTCTTATTATAACCACCTTCATTAAAACCATTATAAATACGTGTGTGCTACTGAGATACAGAGTTAGAAGGTATGGGAAGATACCAAAAGTATGGAAAATTCTATGAATAGCAAACTATATTATTATTTAGAAACTGAGTGATAGACTTTTCACTCTGTGGCCAAAGTACAGGCCACATGTGCTGGCTGCATATTGTCCCACCCCCTTCCATTTTTTTCCCCATTTCAAATCTGCAGTGGTAAGAGGGTGAGCAGAGTAACAATACAGAAGTGACTGCTTAATTCTTTCCTTTTTTATGTTTCTTAAAATTTTAAAATTGATCTCAAGCTGCTTTTCTCACATGGGTCAAAAATATGAATCTCCAGGCCGTTTTTTGTGTAGCTAAAGCTGGTGGAGGTGACTTTGAGTGGACAAATGGTAGTTAGGAAAAAAAACAATGGATTCCTCCCCAAATTATCTTCTGTCTCTTAATTGTACCCCTAGAAGTAGTTTTTTATTTAAACAAAATGAACCTATCATGAGAAATAATTATGCAGCTGTTAATTATGTATAGTTTGTCCATAACTGCAAATCAGTCATATGCTCATCAGTACTGTAAGGTAATGTCCCAGGGTGTGAAGACTGCAGTTGTGGTGTTAGGCTACTGAAGATTGTTTCACATGTGACAATCATTATCACTAGGTATTACTATATATGTTTTTTAATGAACCTCTTGATCATGAAGAATCATGATTCTCCATACTTACCAAGGCACAAATAATAATAATAATAATAATAATAATAATAATAATAATAATAATAATAATAATAATAATAATAATAATAATAATTTTTTTTATCTCGCCCTCCCCGCCGAAGCAGGCTGAGGGCGGCTAACAATGTCCATATAATTATACAAGGGTTTAAAATTATACAAGGGTTTTAATCTTAAAACATTCCAATTAAAACAAAAACATTTCAGGTGCTAATTCTGTTCATAAAAATAATGGTGGTAGAAGTCACCTAGCATCAGTCGCTCAGCCGGCAAAGGCCATCCTGAAAAGAGTGGTCTTGCAGGCCCTGCGGAACTGGTCAAGGCTCCGCAGGGCTCGCACTTCTTCCAGGAGCTGGTTCCATAGGTGTGGAGCTGTGATAGAGAAGGCCCGTTTGCGTGTATTTTGTAGTTTTGCCTCCTTTGGTCCGGGGATAGCCAGCTGGTTCTTTCCTGCTGACCTCAGTGCTCTCTGGGGTTCGTATGGGGAAAGACGGTCCCTCAGGTAGGCAGGTCCTCGGCTATATAGGGCTTTAAAGGTAATAACCAGCACTTTGTAACGAACCCGGTAAGTAACCAGCAACCAGTGCAGTCCGCGTAGCCCCGACTGTATGTGCTCCCACTTTGGGAGCCCCAATAACAGCCTAGCCACCGCGTTCTGCACCAGCTGCAACCTCCGGGATCGGCACAGAGGCAGCCCCATGTAGAGGGCATTAAAGTAATCCAATCTTGAGGTGACCATTGCATGGATCACTGTTGCTAGGTCCTGGTGCTCCAGGAAGGGAGCCAACTGCCTTGCCCGCTTCAGACTGTCCATGTCTATGAAACAACTTAATGCAATAGAAATAGCTACAGTGTCAGCTTCCAAGCTGAATCAGGCAGACTTTGAAAGTACAAATCTGATCAATGAGTCATCCAATTCACATACTGAACAAAAGAAGAAGTGATCACATGAAGGTTTCATTTCACAAGTAAATAAGGGGTAAGTCTGAATGTTGATAACATATTTTGTGAAATTCATAGCATTCCTAACAAAGAGTAATTCATGCAAACGTATTGACTATAATATCATAATTGTCACATGATTACAATAATCAGTAACCTAACACCACAGATTTAGTAGCCTGACACCACACCACACTAGTTCCATAAAATAACTACAGGTCCCATGAAGCTGTGTGAGAACATTTTTCAGTGAATTCTTCCAGAACTGCCTGACTTTGCCATTCATTAACAGCAAAGTAGGTAGCAGAGCTGCAAGTAACAAAGCATGTTAAGAATTTGTGTGCTTAAAGAAAGTGATGAACAAGAGACAGGGAGATGGGTAGGTGGAAGAGAGCCCCAAGAAACAATTTGAGAAAATGAGTGAGCAGTCAGCTATTTTGTGTATATGTTTGTGCTTGACAGAGCACTTACAAACTGTTTAAACACAGGTGAACATTTGTTAAAGAGTACTGATCACAACCCATGGAAAGGCTGAAACCAAACCAGGGAATGACTGAACACTCATATTCTAAATTGCTAGGTATGTATTTGGAAGGATTGTCCTTCTACCATGACTCAGCCCCCATAACTGGATGGATCTGATAGGTTTTCAGGTGACAGTGATCAGCAGTCTGTTGATACAATTGGTGCTCCTGTCAATGTCCTGGTTGACCTCTGGAATGGGGAATGGCCTGGGCAATTGATACAATTGTACCTAGGTGCCCTCTCTCAGGGCAAAGATGTTGGCAGACCTTTGGTTATCAAGGGGCTGCAGAGGAGAAAAAGACAGGAGGAATGGCTAGAGTGATGGTGGAGAAAGACTTGGGTTGAATCTGACAAGATATGTGCTAGAGCTCATTTGAAAGCCTATTCCACAGCAGTAATAGCAGCAAAGAAGCAATACTTTCCCCCTACCAATGCATTAACACAGTGCGGGTCAGCAGAACTCTTCCAGGAGGACAGAGGGCTATTGGGTTATGATCAACAGGAGGAGATAGAATGCTCTGCAGCCCACTGTGATCATTTTGCAAAGTAATTTGTAGATAAAACCTTCCATCTGTTCCAACTACAGCAGCAACAGGTTCAGATGGTCCCAGGGTGCTGGTTTGTCCAGTTGTGTGGGATGTCTTTCAGCTTATGCAGTGGGAGGACATGGACAGAATTCTTGGAAGTTTGAGACCTTCCCAGCTGTTTGTACAACTGTTGCTCCTCCTGGCTGTATAAATCTGCTGGAAGGGGGGTTGGACTGGGTCCAGGAAACAGTAAATGCCTCCATGTTATGGGCCAGCCTGATCATACCAGCCCTGACGAGGATGACAATGATCTGGAAACACCTGATACTGAGCTCCACCCACCTCCCTCCATTGACAGTGTGTTTTTTGAAACTACTGCCTCCCTTTCAGTGGCGGGGCCAGCACCCAACACTCAGGTTCAAAGGTCAGATGACATCCCCCATGTTGTCTTACTCCCTTTGCCACCAGAGCCACAGGAATGTCAGTGGCAAAAGGCACAGCTTTAGTTGCAGAAATGGAGATGCAGCATATGTTTGGAAGCTTGATAGCACCTGGAACTAAAAAGCCAGGTTGCTTAGCCGCTCACAAGCTCAACTCAGCTCAGCTGCACACCTAGATAAATACAGACATAAAGGATGGGCTAAGTGGTTCCTTTCCTACCTTGAGGGCAGCTTTCAGACTGTGGTGCTGAGGGAATACTGGTCTGCTCCTTGGCCTTTGAGCTATACAATTCCCAGAAGTTCCATCTTGTCTTCCATGTTTTTCAAAAGCTATGTAAAGTCCCTGGGAGAAGTCATTTGGAGATATGAGCTGAGCTGCCACCAATATGCAGGTGATAGTCCACCCTATCTCATGTTACCATCAGATCCCAGGGAGGATGTGGAAACCATGTACAGTTGCCTGGAGGCAGTTTTGGAATGGAGGCTTACAAGATGAAACTTAATCCTAATAAAATGGAGGCGCCACTGGTGCGGGGAATATCTGACCTGGGAAGTGTCTTATCCTTTTTTTCTGGATGGGGTTGCACTCCCCTTAAAGGAGCAGGTTCATAGCTTGGGAGTGCTCCTGGATCTGGGGGTCCTAGAAAGTTGGAAGAGACATCCAGGGTCATCTAGTCCACTCCCCTGCACAATGCAGGAAATTCATAAATACCTCTCCACACATACCCCAGTGATACCTGCTCCACACCCAGAAGATGACAAAAATACCACCAAACCCAAACTCTAGGATCCCTGGCAAAACTGGCCTAGAGAAAAACTACTGTCTGACCCCAAAGTGGGGAACAGCATTTCGCTGGGCATGTAAGAAAGGGCCCAAGAACTAAGCACTGATGCAACACTTCCTGCCACCTACACTGGCTTTCAATTTGCTTCTGGGCTTCTGAAGACCTGCATGGTGACCTGGGACCAACATACCTTAAGGATCAAATTCTCCCAAACTAACCTACCTGCTCATTGTGGTTATCCTCAAGGCACTGCTTTGGTTGTCCTCACCATCTGAACCTAGATCAGTGGCAACTCAAGAAAGGACCTTCCTTCTTCGTTGGGGAAACAAAACTTTGGAACTTCCTTCCCAAGGAGATTCATCTGTCTCCCTCTCTCAGTGCCTTTCACAAGCAGGTGAAGACCTTTTCGTTTTGGCTAGCAAACCCCCAATGATGATATTGTCTCTCCTTTTAGTGCTGCTTACCTATGTGTTGTTAATTGGATTTTGTAATTTCAACTGTATTTTAATTGTTTTAAAAATACTTTTATGTTCACTGCCTTGTGAACCCTGATTGGGTGGAAAGATGGCATAAAATACTTTAAATAAATCCATTTCAAACAAAACCACTGACCAACCAGGATTTTTTTAAATGTATAATAGGAACTGTCAAATGGACCTGTAAAAGCATGCTGACAAGGCTGAATCAGAGAAAAACATATTTGACTATAGTTATTTTTTAGTGTTGCGTTTCTAGCAAGATCTGAGCTGAATGTTATCATTCAAGAGAAGGGGAAAAACAGGCTAAACAACAAGGTCAGTGAGAAAGAGAGCTTCTATTGGCTTCATTTTCTTCCACTGAGGTGTATAAGAGTAAAGGAGTTCTCATTTTTAAAATCCTGGATTGACATCTGTTAATCATGTCATGGCACAATCAAAACTTTCCCTGTTCACCTGCGGATGTTCTCCTTGCTGTTCTTCAATGTTTTTTCCAGATGGCCTGGGGCCATGAGGACACACAATCAGAGATAAACAACAGACTATTCCAATTAGCAGAGTATTCCAGGCAATATTGTGCCATGAAGGCTCGCTCTTTCCCAGAGTGCTGCTTGTATATCTTTGTTTAATTACAAGGTTCCTCCCCTACATCATCCCCCTTCCCCTTCCACAGAAAACTGAGATTATCAGATCATCTTTGATCTTGTTTTGCTTTAATACCACAGTGAAAAAACCCCCCTTTAAATATCTTGCATGTCTGGTTAGAAACACAACCTTGCTATTCAAGGCTTTTTATTTGTGAGGCATGAAATCTGATGAAAAGTCAGGCAAAGTGGAAGACTCCAAAGTCATACTAAGGGTCAGGTAGCAGGTCCATAAGGTATAGGTAAGAATTCATCCAATTCAGGTAAGAAGTCAGGATTTCACAAGATGATCCAGGACAGAAGTAAGGGAAAAGGCCAAATAGGCAGATGGCAGTGTTTTGTTTGCTTATCAGCTGAGCTAATATGGTCTCCACAAGCAGGCGAAACTGCTCAGACTGAAATGTCTTGACTGGAGGCAGCATTTTTTCTGCTTCCAGTCTTGCTCTTACAGGATCATTCAATTAGCTGTTCTCAGCAGTTTTTATGCACTCTCTTTTTATGCTTCCTCGACATGAGTACTGTGGGTACAGGTGATACTCAGCTGGAAATATCTTGAAGGTAGATAGCATCAGAGGCGTTGAACTATGAATATGAATTATAAGGGCTGAATGTGACATAAATGAGATTTTGTTGGGCCAGGCCATGTCGGGATGGGCTGGGCCATGTGTGTACCTATTTAGGATTAGGTAGCAGAGATTTAAACTTTTTAAAGGACAGAGACAAACACAACTAAATATTTTCTTAAAAGACAAACTTAAAATAAAACATGCTTAAAACCAGGGCTTTTTTTGTAGCAGGAACTCCTGTGTATATTAGGTTACAGACCCCTGATATAGCCAATCCTCCTGGAGTTTACAGTAGGTCCTGTAAGCTCTTGGAGAACTGGCTACATCAGGAGGGGGTGGCCTAATATGCAAAGGGTTCCTGCTACAAAAAAAGTTCTGTTTAAAACATTAGCACTTGCTGGTCTTAAAGGTGCTTTCTTTGTATTTCTCCCATGGGGTCCAGGGAACTGGGCAAAGGAAGCTCTGGCTCTTTTCCTCCCTCCCCAGAGGACCAGGAGGGGGAGGAGCTCAACCAATGGAGAAAATCAAGGTTTTGCTCTGTAGCTCCTGTGCAATTGAGCAAACCTTTCAAAGCGAGATGCAGAAGGAAGCAAGAGAGAGGGAGAAGGAAGCAGACAGCCAGTTGCTTGGGGCCCTGATAGGCAGGCCTGGTACATGGGGTTCTGTTGCCTGAGGCAGAACCCCAGTGCATGCTCCACCAGTAGGTGATGTCATCATGCCAGGCAATCAGCACATCCCCTAGCAGCGCTCGCCAAGTTCAGCAGGCGCTGCGGATAAGAAGTGCCATTTTTTCTGGGCTTTAAGAGGTCAGGGAAGCTCCCCTGACCCCTTAAAGTCAAGAAAAAAACACTTGGCACTTTCCCTCCACAGTGCTCGCTGAGCTCAGTGGGCACTGTGGACTGGAAGTGCCGTTTTTTCTTGGCTTTAGGACAGAGATGGTCAACGGTAGCTCTTCAGATGTTTTTTGCCTACAACTCCCATCAGCCCCAGCCAGCATGGCCAATGGCTGGGGCTGATGGGAGTTGTAGGCAAAAAACATCTGGAGCGCTACCATTGGCCACCCCTGCTTTAGGAGGTCAGGGAAGCTCCCCTAACCCCTTAAAGCCAAAAAAAAAAAAACCACTCAGCACTTCCCCTCCACAGTGCTCACCTAATTTGGAAGGTGCTGCGGATGGGAAGCGAGTCCGAGGGCCGGGAACAGCATGAGCAGGGAGGGAGCACCTGTCCACACCCCTGCTGGGAGCTGATTCCCTAGGCATTTGCCTAGTTTGCCTATTCCCATGTGCTGGCCCTGCTGATAGGAGCCCTCTGGGGGCCTGATTCGGCTCCCGGGCCACATGTTTGACACCTCTGGCTTAGAAAGCTTAAAGAGGCCAGCTCTAAAGTTTCATTTTTATAATTTTTATTGGTTTTAACTACAAAAGAAAAAGCATAAGCAAGGATACAAAAAAAAGAGAAGAGGGGAGGGCATATACAGAATGGGAAAGGTGGGGGAGAAAAGGAAAAATACAAATATATCAATTTTAAATCTACCTCCAATTAAAATATCCAATTCATTCTACCTGCAAGTATAAAATTCTCCATATATTTTACCATCTTATCTTCCATTATAAAACATTTTTATTAAACTATTATTTGCAATACAAGTCTAAACAGTTCTTCAACACATATAAATATGAACAAGTCAGAGCAGTCTCAGCATGAAACTAACTGCTTTGGCTTAACCTTGTTAAGAAACACAAACTAATTTGTTAGTTTATCACTATCCTCATTAACATAGACATGAAACATTCATATATTTAGCCTTAAGAAAAGCTAAAAAGAAATACAACCTGGTATTATGTCTATCTCAATATAAACAGTTTCTCCTGGGAGACATTATTAAAAAAACAAATCTAGCAGTTTACATAACATCTGTGTTTTCTGCCTTTTTAACAATTAATCCACCTCTTGTATCCCTATTGGGCTAGGAAAAACAACGTTTTATGACCCCAAAATAAAAGTCTCATGCCTGTTCTTATAGAGAGTTACCTACCCAACTATCCACCAAGGTAAAAACATTTCAGGAAACCCTTCTTACTAAAAAGAAATCTATCTCCTGAGTTATAGATTAACTTGTAGAATTACCCATATCTATAGCAAACATAGAAACTAATATCATTATCTATTAAAAACAAGTTCAGCAATTTGTCAGGAAATTACGTTATCTGCCTTCTTAAAAATTAATCTAAACTATTTTTACATAAAATTCTTTTCAAAAACATTTTAGTCTTTTAACTTTTTAATCCATATTGTTTTAAACAAGTCAGCTTATTGTGGCCCAAAAACAAACAAAAAGAAAAGGAAAGGAAAAAAAGTCTCACTTAGCTTTCTAATTTCACATATCAGAATTTCTTACAAAGTCCATGTCCAGCTATCCACTGAGAAAAATCTAATTCAGGAGGCTCTTCTTTCTGAAAGATTTCCACATCATGATTTTCTGGTTAAAATGCATCTTCTTACTTCTTAATGCAGTCATCCTTCTCAAAGGAGATGAGAAAAATTCCACAGCCTTTGTTCCTCTCAATCTAGCTTGAGTCGGTCTCCATTTCTGGTCTTTTTAAAGTATGCCACAAGATTCCATTTTAATTTTCTTTTGTTGATTTTCCAATAGCTCAGTCTCCTATTTCAATTCCACAGACATCACCAGGTTCTCTTTAGCACTCTGCTCATGTAGATTTGAGGTTTTGCTAGCTTTCAGTAAAAAAGCTGCCAATTGCTTCTTAACCAAGTCAGCCAATAAACCAAGATCTTGCCTCAGAGATTTTAAACTGCTTAAAATGTCTTTTTATAAGAAATTTCGCTTAGCAAAGCCATTTTTCTCTGTCAGCAAACTCAGTCCATTAATCCTGATTAAAAAGTAGCTCAGAGTCCCAGATAGCCTGTCCTCTCAGTCTCCTCCAACTGAAGTTTTAGATGTTAACATATGAATTTCAAATCAAACAACAAGAAAAAATCCCTCTAACAGGTATCTCATTTTGTTTAGACCATATTGCAGCCAAATAATAGTCTCTTTAACAAATATCCAATTATGATCTGGGTCGATTTAAATGTCCATATTCCGATTAGTTCAAATTGTTTCCAGTACTTAAAGATGTTCCTTGACTTTCCACGGCCTCATTCACAGGGAAATTAGAGAATTCGATTTCTTTCCCTTCCTTTGAATGACAAAGTCATTAAAATATAAAAAGGACCCATTATCCCTTGGCAATTGAAAACCAGTTTACTTAGCATTAAGATTTGTCATGCTTGAGATAGAGGGGTGATAGATCAAAAGCTTGTTAAAGAAAAGAAAGGCAAGCAATCAAGCATTAACCTCTTGCTGCTGTATTAGCGATCGCAACGGGAAGAGCCTCAGAGCACACAGAAGGAACAGGAGCAACTGCCGTTGTGTCCCCGTTCCACTGTGAAAGCCCCATGCCTAAGAGACCCCCCCCCCAGGGTCTCTTTGGGGGTGTCACATCCGTGGCACCCGTCCCCCTGTCGATCAGGGGAAGTCACAAGCAGGAGAGCTCATGAATCCACTGGCTAGCAAGTCTCCAGCTCTAAAGTTTCTAGGCCCAGTATTTAGAATCAAGTTCCTACAGTCCCTGACACACTATACAAACTGGAGAACAAGTTTGGTGTAGTGGTTAAGTGCTTGGACTCTTATCTGGGAGAACTGGGTTTGATTCCCCAGTACTTCACTTGGAGCTGCTGGAATGGCCTTGGGTCAGTCATAACTCTTGCAGAGCTGTCCTTGAAAGGGCAGCTTCTGTGAGAGCTCTCTCAGCCCCATATACTTCACAGGTTATTTGTTGTGGGGGAGGAAGGTAAAGGAGATTGTAAGCCGCTCTGAGACTCTGAGATTCTGTGTGAAGGGTGGGATATAAATCTATCATCATCATCATCATCATCATCTGTTTATTTATATTCCACCTGTGCCCCATTGGGGCTCAGGGCAGAGTACAACATGAATAGTAAAATCACAATAAAATCAACATAACAATAAAACAGCATTACAGTAAAACCAATTTCAATATACTGTCCAACAGAATAGTTCAGCAGGACCAGATGACATAACAATATGATGCAGCAAAACAGCACAGCAGGGGAGGCCAACCAATCTAATGAATAGATGCTCGCCATCTCACCCAAAAACCTGGTGGAACAGCTCCATTTTGCAGGCCCTACAAAAGGCTAGCAAGCCAGGTAGGGCCCGGATCTCCATAGGGAGCTGATTCCACCAGGTCGGGGCCAGGACTCTGGTAGAGACAAGACAGGCATCTCTTGGGTTGGGGGCAGTCAGAAGATCTTGAAAGGCCAAACGAAGCGAACTCCGGGGCATATACGGGAAGAGACAGTCCCGCAGGTATGTTGGTCCCAGGTCGCATAAGACTTTAAAAGTCAGGACTAACACCTTGAAGCGAATCCAGCACTCTATAGACAGCCAGTGTAGGCCACGGAGCACTGGCTACATGCTCACCCGTAGAGGTGATGCAGTCAGCAGGCGAGCAGCCGCATTCTGCACTCGCTGTAGTTTCCGTATCAGCCTCAAGGGCAAGCCAGCATAGAGCGAGTTACAGTAATTTAGTCACTGTAGCCAGGTCTTGGGGGGAAAGATATGGTGCTAGCTGCCTGATCTGTCGTAGATGGAAAAAGGCAGACCCTGCAGCCGCCATGACCTGGGCCTCCATAGAAAGTGAGGCATCCAGGATCACTCTGAGACTCTTCACCTGTTGGGTTGGCACTAATACAGCGCCGTCCAAGGTTGAGAGCTGGATGCACAAACCCCCTCCCCCTCGATTCAGGCACAGGACCTCCGTCTTAGTTGGATTTAACTTCAGTTGGCTCTGCTGCAACTATTCCACTATGGTCTCTAATGCCTTGGACAGATGTTCAGGGGCAGAAGACGGCCTGCCATCCATCAACAGATAGAGCTGGGTGTCATCATCATACTGGTGACAACCCAATCCAAAACCTCGGGCAATCTGGGCAAGGGGGCACATATAATTGTTGAATAATATGGGCGAGAGAATAGCTCCCTGTGGTTCTCCACATATAAGTGGGTGTCGCAGGGGGGTCTGCTCGCCCAACATCACCTTTTGTCTCTGTCCCTGGAGGAAAGAGGAAAACTATTGCAAGGCTCCCCCCCCCCCCATATTCCAGTGACTGCGAGCAGTGGGTAAATAGATCATAGTCGACCATGTCAAACGCTGCTGACAGGTCGAGAAGAATCAGCAGTGCTGACCCGCCTTGGTCCAGATGTCTTCTTAGGTTGTCTGTGAGGGCCACTAATGCCGCCTCCATCCCATGGCCCGGGTGGAAACCGGATTGGAATGGGTCCAGAGCGGATGTTTCATCCAGGAAAACCTGTAGCTGCTCTGCCACCGCTTTCTTGATTACCTTTCCCAGGAATGATAGATTTGAAACTGGGTGGTAGTTAGCTAGAACCGTAGGGTCCAGCGATGGTTTCTTCAAAAGCGGCCAAATTACTGCCTCCTTTAATTTCTCTGGGAATATCCCGCTTATCAGGGACAGGTTAACAATATCACCAAGAGAAGCCCTGATATCCTGGCAGGCCTTCACAAGCCAGGATGGACAGGGGTCCAGGGGGCAGATAGTAGGCTTCACTGCAGCCAGGATCCTGTCTACATCTTCCAATGTGAGTTGACTGAAGTGGTCCAATATTGGACCATGTGACTTCCAAGGGGCTTCCAGTTCATGTACTGTATCAACTGTGGCTGGGAGGTCCTGGTGGAGAGTCAAGTTTTATCAGCAAAATATGTCGCAAAGGCCTCAAAACCAATATCCAATTCCCTATCTTTTTGATTACTTGATGGCAAAGTTGTTAAGGACCAAATCACTCTAAATAATTGAGCTGGGCGCAACTTCGCAGACTCTATGGAGGTCGGATAGAAATTCTTCTTAGCGGACTTCACAGCCTTCTCATAGACTTTCATAAGCGTTCTATAAGAGGTTCTGGACTCTTCATCACAAGCATGTCACCACACTCTCTCTAACCATCTAAGCTGTTGTTTCATCCTTAGCAGGTCCAAGGAGTACCAGGGCACTGCCTTGGCACAACAGTGAATAGGGTGCCGGGGGATGATGTTGTCGATGGCAGTGGAGAGTCGGGAATACCAGTCCTCCACAAGCTCATCTAACCACCCACCAGGGGGCATCAGATCCTGCAAGGCCTCCTTGAAGCGCTCTGGATCCATTTGGCTCTGCGGACGAGCATAAATCTGCTCTCCGCCTAAACGGGGGTGGAGTTGCAGGTCCAGCTGAACTTTCAAGGCATAGTGGAACAGTGTCTGCTGCTACCAGATCCACCAGTATCCGTGCCGTGAAGATCAGATCCAGCGGGTGTCCAGCCCACTGTGTGGAGGTCGATACAATTTGGCTGAGTCCCAGTGCCTCCATGGATGACACCAGGTCCTGAGCCTGCATGGACACTACATCATCAACATGGACATTGAAATCCCCCAGAACTAAAAGTCTGGGGAAGTCCAATGCCCAGGTGGACACCACGTCCTGCAGGGCAGGCAGGCTCTCCGGTAGTGCACTAGGCGGTCGTTACACCACCCAGATTGCCACACTCTCCTCTGCTTCCCACACCAGACCAGTACACTCTATGCCAGCAATGTTTGGGTCAGGAAGTGCCCTGAAAGAAAGAGTCTTGGATGAGCACAGCAACTCCCCCCCCCCGCCCACTTGTCCAAGACTGTTGGAGGACAGCAAACTTGGGCGTGGTAAGCTGGTTCAAGGCGACAGTTTTGCCCTCTCGTACTCAGGTCTCTGTCACACATGCCAGGTCCACTTGCTGTTCCACGATGAAATCTCGCAGCATAGTGGTCTTATTATTAATGGACCTGGCACTAATCAACACCAGTGGATGGGTAATTTATCTTAGCCGCACAATCAACATACCTCGCGATGGGACATAGGTTGGAGGGAGTCCGAGCATTTCCATATCTCCGGCTCTCTCTTTGTCTTTGTAGTCTATGCCTACCGTCATACCTTCCCTGCTCAATTATGTCCCAATTATAATATCTTGTTATTTTTTACAAGTAGAATTTTCACTTCTGGTATCATACCATGTAATACTGTCAGTGAAAACCACATGCAATGGCATCTTTATGCTCTTTTGGCTCCCTTTTAATCAGACAAATTTCTCTCTAATTTTCAAATCATTTCTCTATGTGCCCCAGTGTTTTGTTAGCACATTTAAGCATTATGGGTTCAATTCAGACTAAATTTTCCAATGGCAGAATGTAAATTTCCTGCCTCCCTCCTCCCACCGAAGCCCACTGAAGCCCACTGATCTCCACAGAAAGCTGTCCAGGGGAATAGGAGACTCTGAAGAATGGCAGTATGCATTGGAAGGGTGTTGATGGGTATCATGTTGGGAATCCATGTATTAGGATTTCATAATCATCTCAGGTTGAACCTGAATTCAGCTTGTTTTGCAGTTCATTTTGCCTGTTTCTTCCTTACTAGAGGTAATAGCTCTAAGAAAAATATACCATAAGGGAAAAATGGTACATTCTAACAACACTCAAGAGCCAATGTGGTATAGTGGTTAGGATGCTGAGGACCTGGATTCAAATTGCCATTCTGCCAGAAACCTTACTGGGTGATCTTGGATGTATCACTCTCTCTCAGCCTAACCTACTACACAGAAATATTGTACAGGCAAAATTTAAAAGGAAAGACCACATTTCCCTTCAAAGGTTGAAAAACACATGCAAGCTAGATTAATGGATTTTGTAATTGTGGTCACAGCCTCAGAGGGTAATAATGTTTATTTAGGCACAGTTTGATGGGTTAACCTTTCTATTTGAAACAATTCATGGTGACCAGTCTTATTTTAAATATGGTTGGGATTTACTGGATTTCATCCTGTAGTTTTCTTTTAAAAAAAAATACTTGCAATTGAAATAGATTCAAATTCTACATGATTCTATCAGAAAGTCTTTTAATTCCACAAAGGAGAAGGAAAAATCAGAATGCAGAGACTTCAGCCAGGATAAGGGATATGTTTGACCTAATTGGTGGGACTAATAAAACTCAGGAAGAAGGGAGGCGGGAAAAGTATATTGACTGGGTTTGTTTGAAGCTTTTCTTGTGTATTGGCCACTTAGCAACATTTGTGAAAGCCAAAGAGGCAAAGGGCAGTTTCCTCTGGGAAGCCACTGTTAGGGTGATAACAGACAGGCAGTTTGAGGTGACCTAGAGACGCCTCAGAAACCAATGTGAAAAACCCTTCCAGACATGCACATCTATCACCTTTCCCCATCCCATATGCACCCCATCCTCTGCCATCCTCAGAGCGGCTCAAAAAGCTACCACTTTCAAAGTGGTGACAAATTTCTGAGCCACATGCCAGTCACCTCTTTAGCATCTGGATGTGGAAGCATGCAAGCAAGGCACCTTGGTAAGCTACAGGAGACGTTACACAACAGCCATCTGATTGCACCAAGTCATCCTGCAGATGGGATGGGAATGGCTTGCAGGGGAGCATGTGGAAAGTTTGGAATGGTTCTTTCTGGGCTGGTCCAATTTGGGACATCTCCCATCCACCTCAAACTGTTATCAGCCTTAGTATCTGCAGCAACAGTTTTTTTGGAAGGCTACCTAGTGAGCTGACATGAGTGTAAATAAGTAGCTATCTACATATCCTTTGTTTGCATGAATATGTTTATAGTCTGCCAGTAACAAGATTTTATTTATTGACTTGTCACCTCCTATTGTGGAAAGGTCCTTTGTGCGATGTAAAAATTAGGTCCAAATGGCTTTGTTGAAGTGATAGTTCAGGGACTGCTTGCATGGCTTTTTCAGGGTTCAAGTACACATTTGAATACATGCAAATGTGTACAAGAAAGAGCTTCTACCTCTAGAGAGAGTTTACATTTCCCACTTGAAACTTTTTTGTTGCAATTTTGCTTTCCAATAGCAGTGTAAAGTTCCAGTCATTGTTAATTAGAAAGAAGAAATGCCATTTATATGTGTATGATTTGATATGCCCAATGACAGCATTATTGTTTTTGTTTTTTGCCATCAAACCACAGATGACTTATGTCAACCCTGTGTGGTTTTTAAGGCAAGAGACATTCAGAGATGGTTTGCCATTGCCTGCCTCTGCGTCATAACCGTGGACTTCTTTGGTGGTCTCCCATCAAAATACAAACCAGGGCTAACCCTGCTTAGCTTCTGAGATCTGACAAGGCTAGCCTGTGCTTCCATGCAGTAAATGAAACTGTTTGTCAACCCGTACAGGAGTTACAGATGGCTGGGTCAGGTAATTAAATGACACAGAGTGGGTAGGGAAGGTACAACTTCATGGTGTTTGAAAATGCACCTGTGCAAATCTGTGAAGAGCTGAAGAGTTTGGGGTAACTTGAGCTATCCAGATCAGGGCATTTGATGTGCTCAGTGACAGCATTACCTGGGTTCCAGCAATGATTGCTGAACTGTCCATATCTGGATGAGTGTGTGCGTGCACATTCTTGTACGGCATCATGGGAATTGGAGTTTCCTTTGCCACATGCCCTCGCCCAAATCCTTTAAAACTCTTATGTGGTTTTTTTTACATAGCTTTCAAAAATAAAAGAACAAGAAGAAATCTGTGGAGGAGGTTTGACTCCTGTGTAAATGAGTCAAAGGAAAGTTGATCAAGGAAAGTTGATCAAGGAAAGTTCAGCTGGTAAGTGTGAACATAACTACACTTCCGGCATCTCTGTAAATACTATCAAAGGCAAACTCCTATGTTAGAAAATTCATTGAAAGTTCATTGATCTAAGTCTGTAAGGCTCATCTTGTGCTTTTAATGGGTTTTCCAAATTTGTTACTTGGTATTAATTTCACTATCCTACATCCACAAAAGAGATGTTTGGTGGGAAAGGATACTGGTAAACTGAAATTGAATATAAGGAGGGGGCTCTCCATACAAGTAATAATGATTTGTGTTGCTCAGGAACTCATTTATGATTCCATTTGATAGTTTTAGCATACATAATTGCTGCCTTTAATTTATTTGATTTCTATCCCACCATTTCTTGCTAGCAGAACTCTGGGAGGTGATGTGTGATATGTTTTTTCTTTCATCTTATTTGTACTTTGTATATGAGCTGGAAATATTTTTGGTAGATTTTCTCAACTCTCTTTCTGATTTTTTTCTTTAGAAACTAGAGTAAAGGTCTTGAAAATAAATAAAACAATGTTTGAATAGGCAAAGCTTTGCAAACTGCAAAACAGTAAGAAAGATTTACAAGCCCAACATTAACTGCCAGTTGCAGAAGGAGAAGGAGTATAACCAGAAGAGACATGAAGCAGCTGGTGCAAGTGTGACATAATGCATGGAGGGCATAAACATATGTGGGAGGAGTTCTTTAGCATCAGCATCAACATGTTCTATTAGATGCTGACCTGCTGCTTCTATATCAGCCTTGCTCTTTGGAAAACTGACCTTGGCCTTCTCAGACAACTCTTGTATACTTTATGGAATCTGTTTATTAAACTCTGGCATCCTGCCTCTGGTAACCAGTTTTCATTACCTGCCTGAGTTAACTCTGTGTATGCCAGCACCAACCTGAAACAGAACATCTAGTTTATTGAAGCCCCTCAAAATTTGGGATTTCCAAAAAATTCTGGATCCAAATACTGTTTCAAAAAATCCTGGGTCCAAATATTTTTGGTCCAACAGATTCAAACCAAAAAATACCAGAGGCAAAATGCACACCCTTAATTATGATTGAGTCATTAGAAGGAAACCAACTGTGCAGTCGTGAACCAACTTTACAAAAAAGTTGGTTCATGACTGCACAGTCAGATGCATCCTTCAAATTACTGGCACAAGATAGATTGCTTTACCCGCTTTTTAGATCTGTACAGTCAACAGTATCTGTTTGAGATATGATCACAATAACCAACTATGATATTATCTGTGAGATTATCTGGGTTTGTGGGCAGATACCAAAGGCACACAAGGACTCAAGTAGTAAGTCTCAAGCAAAAAATCTAACAGGTTGTTTTTTTGCAGTAGCAGATGGATGGCAGGGGATTGAGGTAGTTGCTCTGAGAAAGCAGTGTAATTGTATGGGAAATTATGCAATTGTGCAAATCAGATGAAATGTTCATTTATATGCATCCAAATAGTTTGTCCAAAATGGACTTTCTGCTTGTGACTGCTGAGTAAGGAATGATCCATTTTTGTATATATTTTTAATTGAATGGACTGAAAACATCTTGAAGTTCCACCCACCTCACAGGGTGTCTGTTGCGGGGGGAGAAGATATAGGAGATTGTAAGCTGCTCTGAGTCTCTGATTCAGAGAGAAGGAAAGGAAAGGTCCCCTGTGCAAGCACCAGTCATTGCTTTCGCAACGTTTTCATGGCAGACTTTTTACGGGGTGGTTTGCCATTGCCTTCCCCTGTCATCTACACTTTCCCCCCAGCAAATTTTACCAACCTCGGAAGGATGGAAGGCTGAGTCAACCTCGAGCTGGCTACCTGAAAACCAGAGAGAAGGACGGGGTATAAATCTGCAATACTTCTTTTTCTTCTTTTTCTTTTTTAATATCCATGTTTACACTGTTCATGTGATAAAGACATAATGTCCATATTCTGCATGGAAGTGAATGGTGCACAACAAATCTTGAGCTACATAATCACCCAATTGTTTCACAATGGATTCACTGACATTGCTGGAGATGGGTGTTTGGGAGATCACAACTCATTTTGTTAGAGAGTGCAGTGATTCCTTAATGTTCAGGTACAGGAAAGGTCCAGTTGGGAAAATTCTGGAAGGTTGCATGTGGGTTGCTGTGCTGGATCCTGGACCAGTATTTGTGACAGAACTTGTGCCCAGTTCTTCTACAACCTGAGATGCAATACTGCAGTCTCTTCCCTAGATGTGGTGACTCCTTTTTAAAGTCTATGTAAAGGGTCTGTTCTCAAGGCTGGGGTCATCATCATGAAATTAATTATTTCTTCTAAAATAAAATGGGAATGATTAACACTTGTAACCTACATACATTTGTAACCTACATACATTTTTGTTCCTTATACTCATTGTTATGGACTTGATCAGTGTGGGTTATCAAGATCAATTAAATCCTTGTTATAGCACATGAAGTTTAGTGAGTATAACTTCAAAGTTAGAATCCTAGTCATAATAATAATTTTCCTGGTCATTCCCTATCGTAGCTCAATGAAGTTTTCATACTCTTGGGATTCAGTTGCTTTCTAATTCATATTTCATGATGTTAGGTTAATTCAGTTCATTACAGTATTAGAAATAAACCAGATTGTTTTAAAATCCCCTTATGTTCAAAGCATTTTTTTTTTTTGGCCTCTAAACAATGTAAACATGAAGTATAACAGACTATAAGGGGCTATGACTTTTCAGGCAAAACGTTTCAATAATTTAGAGCATTTAAGGTATAAATTATCTCTGCCTTGCTTCTCTTCCTTGCAGCCACAAAGGTTGTGTGCTGAATCTGAAAAGCCTGCTTTAAATAGGATCCGGTGAAAGAAATTGTTATATGGGCTGGCACACATATCGAACCTTGGAAATGGCCACATTGCTATGGCAGAAATGTTGAAGTATTTCTTATTGTTCTTCCACAAATTTGCACTGTGTCTCCTCATCTCTGACTGAATTCATTATAACACTGACATTCAATATTGTCAGTTTAAATTCAGACTTATGCAAACTCTGGAAAAGAAAATATGGTAATTAGTTACTTCATATCTAAAAATCTGCTCTTCCACCTTGTCCTAAGATTAATTTAAAGACACACACACGCAAACACATGCACACAAAATTCTTCCTGCTGTCATTACTACTTTAGTCATGGTACAGAACTAGTTTTATGGATTTAATAGTAACAGCATTTCCCCCTGTATACTGAGTGACATGCAATTTCATTTGGCTCCCTACACCTTACTAGTTCCTGGAGTTCAACTTAGTGTATTGTGTCAATATTCTGAATAAAGCACCAGGATTGGCTTTTTCCCTCTCATTTTTGCATAACAATAATACTTGGCACAGGTGTTGTATTAGTAGGCAATACAGCTTATTTCCAAATGGATAAAATGATAAAATCAATTTCCCTTGGTTGTGTTGCATTCAAGCAAATTATAATACCCACTTCCAACTTTAAATATGTTGCATTTTTTAATGGAATTGCCAAGTGATCCTCAGCTCAAGGAAAAATGCAGACAGCACAGGAAACATCTCTTAACAATCTATACATCTGCACACACTTAATCTAAGGGTAACCTTTCCAAGCAGGCTTTTGATGAGAAGTATTTTTGAATTGTGCCAAATCCTTTTTTGAGAGAATACAACATGCTAAAAATATAGTACTTAGAGCTTGCAATAAAATACTTCTACATAATTTAGCCGTCAGCTTTGTTCAGCAGTAAATAATAGATGATCCAAGAAAACAAAGTTTCAGTTGACTCCATCTCAAATGTCAGTCAGAGTAAAAGGTGATCCATGGCTGCCCTATTTCATTCCATGACTTGCATATCAGCTAGTGTAAAGTTGCTGTTAGTTAAGTATTATTCATTTATCCAGTGCTCACCTTTTTGTTTTTTATGGCTGTGAGCACAGTCTCTGTTCAGAATCCTATGCTATATGTTGAGGCTGAAGATTGGGGTTCACATGACGGAGTAAAAAAATCTCTGCACATAGAAATCTAGTATGTTATTTAACTACAGTCCACTTTTCTTCCAATGTGTGGACCCAAAACGCCTTAAAATAAAAAAAAAAAGATACAAGAAAAATACCATAAACACTAATAAACAAATTGGGGAGGGGTGCATCAAACAGCAAAGCAGATCTTCCTCTCATTTCCACTCTCTGCTTATAGAACTTCTTCTTCAGCAACAGCCCTTATGTAAAAAACCAAAGAACAAGAACCAAAGGGCACCTCTGAATATTCCTAGGTCTAGAGTTGCCAACTGTAGCTGGCACTTCAGCAGGAAAAGGGGGGGCATGGACAAGTGATTCTTTGTCATGCTAATATGCAACGTCCCTTCCAACAGAAGCATCATCATTGTATCAGAGTGTCACTTTTGCTTTTATACTAGATTATCACATTGACATGATAATATGGCTTCTGATTTCACTTTGAACATGGAGGCATACATCAGTATGACGCAGGAGCACTGTCTTGATTTTTCTCCCACCACCCTGTCAAGGGGCATTAGGGAACAAAAAGTTCAAGACTGCCTACCTAGGATTTAAATATATCTGAGAAGCAGAGGAGAAACAGACTTAGTGAGATATAATCCAGGTGCTGCTAGACAGCTAGTTAGCAGGATATCTCAATTCCTCCCTTATTTCAGAATCATCCTCTAACTGCAGGTTTTCTATATGGAGGGATTTGGGGGAGTATTAGGGAACTTGCAAATATACTCCATTTCTAGTCAAAAGTGGTACAGACCAATTACCTCACAAGGAATTGGGACAAGGCAATATGGGAAGGTATACAGTGCTTAAATTCTCTAGTTCATAAAGTAACACACTACATCCAGAATTTCTCCAACCATATGGTGCTGCTGTGATGCTCCTTTTCCTGTCTACAATCGTGGAAATGTAAGGATACTTCAGATACTTTAGAAACCATAATTTATTGTGACATTCATTGGATATGGACTTTATTCTAATTTCCCATCATCCTTAGAGCTGGAATTGAAATGCTGTGCAGCAAGGTCTGTGTGAATAGTGGGGTTTCTAAACATCCAGTTCACAAACAACCACATTTCTCCCCCGCCACACACACACACGAATGAAGGCTTCCGCATTTTAAAATGGAGGGGAGGGCATCTAGATTAGTCATAGAGCATATATTTGGCATGTAGGAAGTCCTAGGTTCAATCCCCAGCATCTTTCGCTAAAAGGATCAGGTGGAATATCTGAAAGATCACTATTTAAGTCTTTGAGGAGCCACTGCTAGTCTGAGTAAATAATACTGACCTTGATGGACCAGTGGTCTGATTCAGTATAAGGCAGATTCATGTGTTCAAAATAATAGGTAAGGCTTTGATGCAGAGGGAGAGGAATTTTAACTTTTTGCTATGCCTGCCTTGTGTCCATTCTCCCTTGCCTCCACCAGAGAGAGAGAGAGAGCAAATGCTATTCCCAGCCATGGGAAGAAGACATGCAAGGAGAGGGCAAAAAACAACAAAACCAATCCATAAAACTATGCAGGGAATTAAGCTCTTCATCCTCTGCACCAAAGCCCTGACAAGAGCTGCTCTTTCCCCCAGCATCTCATCGGGTTTGATGAAAGCAGCCTCCAATGCTTTATTAGTAGCTGTGATTGGGGAAAAGGAGCTTAATATGCACCTAAGGGGCTCTTTGGTTCCCTGCCTTGATGCTTTATGTATCTGCAGGAACTTCTGGGCAACAGTTTGAACAGTTTAGAGGGGCAAAATAAGCTCATTAGAAAGAATACTAGAAACAGTGCTCACCTGAAAGGGAGGCTGATGTGCGCGTTTAGTTGCACTTTTTTGTCTGCCCATGTCCTGTCCATCTACTGACTCAAAATGGCAGTCTAGACCCAGCCCTTGAAATGTAGACACTGACTTTTTTTCCTATTGACATTTGTCTGTAAATTAAACATGTTCAGCAGCTGCTACTTGTCTTATAAACTTAAGGAGAGCCAGTTTGGTGTAGTGGTTAAAGTGTGTGGACTCTTATCTGGGAGAACCAGGTTTGAATCCCCACTCCTCCACTTGCACCTGCTGGAATGGCCTTGGGTCAGCCATAGCTCTGGCAGAGGTTGTCCTTGAAAGGGCAGCTGCTATGAGAGCTCTCTCCAGCCCCACCCACCTCACAGGGTGTCTGTTGTGGGGGAGGAAGGTAAAGGAGATTGTGAGCCGCTCTGAGACTCTTCAGAGTGGAGGGCGGGATATAAATCCAATATCTTCTTCTTCTTCTTAATAAAAGCCACTCAAACCATTCAAGTTGGAGTCAAACACGCAGACATGCAAAATGCTTTTATAGCCCTAGAAACTAGAAACTACAACTGTGTAGTTAGAAATAAACAACAAGCTGTCTGTATCCTCTAGCTCTCTGCTGTTAAGTCATGCCCATCTTCTTAGAAGTCATTTCCAGATCAGTCCACATGGTTCAGACTACAGTGTGCCACAGTCAGAGAGCAGATGGTCTACACAAAAATTAACTCACTCATGCAGCCCATCCTAAGTCTATCTTCAACCCACACAACCTTAAGCTTTTGCAGGGAATTCTGACTATCTGTAAAACATGAAAACAGCAAAGTTTTAAGCACTTGTGAACTGCAGGGTGGGCTTTCTCTCCACAGTTTTCACAATTTTCACAGCTTCATCCATGAAATTCTAAAAAGGAAATGCTGTTTTGGTTAAAATGAACCCTTAAATATTTAAGCATTTATTTATTTACTTAATTCATTTTTATCCCACTTTTCTCTCCAGTGGGAATCTAAGGTGGCTTACATAATTCTTCTCTGCTCCATTTTATACTCACAAGAACCCTGTGAGTTAGGTCAGGCTGAAAGAGTGTGACTGGTCCGTTACCCAGTGAGTTTCCATGGCATAAGAGGGGATTTAAACCCAGGTATCCCAGTTACTAGTCTGACACTCTTTGGCTGGGTACAGATGGGCAGCTTGGGGCTGCAGCCTCCCATCTCAGAAAAAAAAGCTGGCACAGTCTGAGGCATCCTGAGTAAGTCAGACAGCATGTGTCCCGCTGCTGGAAAAGAGACACATTCTGGACAAGTGGTCAGATTGCTCAAGTGCAAGAAAGGCACTTCCCTGGTGTTCCCCAGTTGTTCAGATGGCTAGGAAAGGCAACAGTAAAGTGCTTTGGACATTTGCTACTATTTAGTAAGTGGTAGTTTTTTAAGGTGGCAGAGAGGCACCAGGGGATGACATAAAGGTGGGAGCAAGGCAGGACCCAGATGTGCACATTTGAACACACAATTTAAATCTGGCTGTGGTGAGTTCCTGTGTCAGTTCAAATAGGCCACCTGTATTCAGCCTTTATCACTACACCATACTGTCTCTAGGTAGTCAAAAGTGACAGACATACACACAACCTTTATTGGCATAGCAGTAATCCCAAGTGTTGGTTATGACTGCCAGCTGGTTTAAATCAGCAGATTCTTTATCCATGCATGATTTTGGAAAAAAAATTCTAACAGGTGGGGCAGGTGTTCACAGTTGTTCAGCACAAACTGAAGAGACTGAGTGATCAGTTCATGTTTGATTGACACCTTTGAACATGGTAGGTTTAATTGTCAGACACAATCAGATGAAATTTGCAGTCATCTCTCTTAGTGTTCCATCTTCCATGCTAATATTTATTTGTTTTTAATCCCACTTCTTTCCTCATCAGGCAGGGCTCAGGACAGCTCCCAACATGTCAGTCTTACAGGCTCTGTGGAACTGAGCCAATTCCCACAAAGAGTTCTACCAGGCTGGGGGCAGTGTTAGTCAAATTGCCCTCAAAAGAGGTTTGGGGAATTAGTTTGGTGGGCAACTAGGCTCTAGCGAGATCAGGATCTATGTATACAGAAGATGTCTTCTTTGGAAGTCACCCAATAATGAGATGTTGTCTAATAATCAAGGGTGTTTATTATAAAATAAGACAATCATACAAGGGAATAAAATCATTCAACACATATACAGATCTAAGAAAACAGCATGAAATATACAGGGGTAACACAAGGGATGGACAAACAGGGCAATATAATTACCTAGCGAAGTCTTCCAGGAAGGCTCCAATGACAACAAAAAAGGAGATGGGGGAAGGACCCTCAACTGATCAGGTATTGGGGGGTGTATATAAACAACAGGGTAGGAGTACTGTCAGATGCACAACTGGGGGATTTGGGTCAGAGGTTATAAGAACTGCCTTGAGCCCTGAGGGGGAGGGAGGTCCAAGGACCTATGACACGAGGTCAGATGGGACATGATGCTGCATCACATGGTACATTACCTCAGAAAAGGGGAGGCTCCAAAGTGACAGTTTGGGCAAGGCATGGGTTAAGAGGACTAAAACAAGCTACACAAACTTATCTAAAATGACAATAGGCCAAATTGATATCTAAGGTGACACCCAATTTACACAATAGCTCTGGCTCTGGATTAAGACTTGTCTTCCTCTTCTTACTTCTCTGGCTGGCATCTTCTTTTGTTGAATGTTCCATTTGACAAAGGCTTGGGCAGTCTGGCAGGATAAATGCCTAAGATAAGCATAATGGCCTTATGCAGATGTCTGAAGCAATTACTGGATATGTGGGGCTCCCGCTTTTCCCTCATGGAGTCTAGATGTGCAGGAAAATGGTGGCTGGTGGTGTTAGCCCTGGACATGGCTTCTATTGAGAAGGGCTGAGAACCACTTGACTGGACAGCTCATGACAGAGTGACTTCTTCCACTGCAACGGCCAAGACTGTGAATGCATGGAGAAGCTGGGAGATTGCTTTACTTCTGGCTAGCACCCATCCAGAGATCGAGAGTGCTGCTGTAAAGGTGATGCCTTTAGTATCCACATAAGTCCATTATGAAATGGCAGGCCAAAAACTAAGTCTTAGCACAGATGTGCGTGAGCTGAAACTCCAGGCACCTTGGCAACCATACCAGTGATGTCCATATATAAGTAAAAATAGGGGCTTCTTGCTCACACCAGGGCTAAAAAGGCCCTGGCCCTTGTTGAAGACAGCCAGACTGTTCTGGGGCCAGGGACTTCTTTAGTTATAGTGGGTGAAAGCAGAATAGAACAATGAATTTGTTGCCAGAATTTCCTCATCCTAGATGTCTAGGCTCTAACCTGGATGGTCCATGTTAGTTCAGTCTAATCAGATCTCAGAAGCAGTCTTACTTAGTATTTGGATGGGAGACCACCAAATAATTCCAGGGTCACTATACAGAGGAAGGCAGTGGAAAACCACCTGTTCATCTCTTGCCTTGAAAACCCCATGGACTTGCCATAAGTCAGCTGTGACTTGATGGCACTTTACACACCCACTCCAACAGATGTCCAGGGCTCCATTTCCTTTACCCAGTTGGTATAATAACTCTTGAAGTATACTTTTGACTGTGAGTGATTTCCTCTCTCAAATGACTGAGAAGGAAAGCAGATAGAAGGAGATCTGTGCCCTTAATACAACTGTAATTTTAAAAAACTCATCAAAATTGTTATTGCCCCTTCGAAATTCAGTGTTTTAAATATAGTTGCATATGCTTAAAATAGTTTTTAGCAGAAATATGCCAATACAACACTTTCCAAACTCTGGGACTATGCATTTTTACTACGGCATGCATCATTCTGTAGTGGGCTTTTCATCTATATTATATACTCAGGAAATGCCTGATCAAAATTCATTTATTCATTTTTATGCTGCCACTACCAGAACCTGCCCAAGGTGGCTTACAATAATAAAAAAATAAAAACAAACATTAAAAGATATTATTTAAACTGCAGCAAAGAAAAAAACACCTTAGCTAGCTTAGCCCAGCATAAAAACAATGTGATAAAAACAGACCACACAGAGCTTAAAACAGTTTCAAGACTACAATAGTGTTAAAAGATCTACCACTTAATTAAAAGCCTGGATAAACAGAAATGTATGCATAAGGTGAGCTACAAGGGAAATGGCATTCTACAAGCCAGGTATCACTCACTGCTGAAAAAGCCTTGTCTCTGGCACCTCTGAAGGTGGGGGCAGAGAGAACAGGACTTGAAAGGCAGAATTTAACTGGCAGGCTAGACAATATGGGAGGAGTAGGTTATTCAAGTACCCTGACCCTAATCCATTTAGAGTTTTAAAGGTAAGAACCAGCACGCTGATTTATGTTCAGAAACAAATGGGCATCCAGTGCAGATATCTCAGCCCTGGGGTGATACCAGCCTGGCTGCTGTATTTTGAATGAGCTGAAGTTTCTAGAGCATTTTCAAAGGCAGCCCCATGTAAGGTGCATTACAGTAATCTAACTTGGATGAAGTCAGAGCATGGATCACTATAGCTGCAGCCATGAACACGAATGGACATAGCTGGTGTATCAGACAAGGCTGATATAAGGCAGAACATTTCACAGAGAAGATCTAGGTCTCCAATTGTAGGCCAGGATCCAGCAGTACTCTCAGGCAATGAAATTATTCCTTCAGGGCAAGTGCAACCCCCACCAGAACAGGCTAACTCCTCAGTCCTTGAGTAGCTTTGTCATTGAACAGAAGCATTTCAGTCTTGTCTAGACTGAATTTCAGTTTATTGATCTTAATGCTTCACATTACCATCTCCAGGCACTGTCTAGGACTTCCATGAATCCACCTGACTCAGCTGTTAAGAAAAAGTAGAGCTAGGTATCATCTGCGTATCACTTTGCTCCAGATCCCTTGATGATTTCTACCAGCAGTTTCCTGTAGATGTTAAAAACATAGGGGACAAGACAAGACCCTGCAAGATCCCATATCATAAATGTTATGGGGCTGAGCAGCAGTCCCCCACTACCATGTTCCAAAATTGCTCAGTCAAGCAGAGTCCCCCCACTTTCAGCTCAACTAGCCTCTCTAGAAAGCAAGGCCAGCTCACCCACTAGGCAAACTAGGTGTTTGCCTAGGGCACTGGGAGGGTGGGGGATGCCAAATTGGGCTCCCTTCTCCTGGTGCCCCAAGCAAGTGCCAAGTTTGCCTTTGTCCCCCACCCGCCCACCGACTCCCATCCCCTCCTTTCCCTTCCCTTCCTGTTCCTTTGCCTCCCCCCTCTCCCCCGGCATAATCAGAGTGTGCCACCCCTGGGCCCTGCTGGCTGCAATGTGGTGTGCATCTTATCTTTTGGAGGAGGCTTGGCTTCCTCTCCCTTCCACTCGGTGTGTGTGTGTGTGTGTGATGGAGTGTGGTGCTGCGTTGCAGTGCTGTGGGGGGGGCAGCGGTGGCAGGGGATGCCTTCCTAGGGCGCCACACACCCTTGGGCTGGTGCTGCTAGAAAGATATCATGGTTGATAGTATAGAATGCCACAGAGAGGTCCTGGGGAATCAACAGGGACATACTCCCCCTGTCACTCTTATGATAGTTAATCCATCAGGAGGAGGTGAGGGCCCTGCGGGACCTTATTCAGTTCCGCAGGGCCTCTTCCGGCTAGCTTACACCTAACTGATATGGGAAACTAATGTAGCTTTACCAGATTCTTGCTATACATACTGTTATAAGGTTTGATGTTTTTAAGGTTTTAAATGTTTTGAATGTTTTAACTGCTTATATATTTAAATGCTAATTTAATTTTATGTCTTATTATCTGTTGTGAGCCGCCCTGAGCCACCTTTTTGGGAAGGGCGGGATATTAAATAAATAAATAAATAAATAAATAAATAAAATAAAATAAAAGGGTGACCAAGGCCAATTCCATCCCAAAGCAGACCTGAATCCAGCTTGAAATGGGTCTAGATAGAGCCAGTGTGGTATAGTAGCTAAGAGTGTTGAACTAGTATCTGGGAGATCTGGATAGGCTTCCCAACCCCCCCGCTTTGGCAGGAGACTTCTGGATTCGCAGCTTCATCCCTCGGTCTCCAGAAATCAGGAAGCGGGGGGGTGGGGGGTGGAGGGGGGGAGAACATACCTGTAGGGTTCATGTTGGTGTAGCAGTTTGTAAAATGTCTGTCCTGAGCAGTTTGTAAAATGTCTGCCCCTTTAAGGCTGGGCAGGAAGGAGGAAACAGGAAGGGCTTCGGAGAACAGCCCCTCCCTTTCTTTGCTTTCGTTTTCACAGCAGGCAGAGGGAAGAAGACCAAGTAAGTATTTGTGTGTGAGAGAGAGGGAGGAGGCAGGGAGGGGGGATTCCCTGGTATGGAGGCCCTCCCCCCCTTTAGAAAGCGTGTGTGGGGGGGGAGGGAAATGTCTACTAGGCACTCTATTATTCCCTATGGAGAACAATTCCCATAGGGAATAATAGGGAATTGATCCGTGGGTATTGGGGGCTCTGGGGGGGGCTATTTTTTGAGGTAGAGGCACCAAATTTTTAATATAGCATCTAGTGCCTCTCCCCAAAATACCCCCCAAGTTTCAAAACGATTGGATCAGAGGGTCCAATTCTATGAGCCCCAAAAGATGGTGCCTCTATCCTTAATTATTTCCTATGGAAGAAAGGCATTTAAAAAGGTGAGCTGTCCCTTTAAATGTGATGGCCAGAACTCCCTTGGAGTTCAATTATGCTTGTCACATCCTTGTTCCTGGCTCCACCCCCAAAGTCCCCAGATTTTTCTTTAATTGGACTTGGCAACCCTAGATCTGGATTAAAATCTCCAGTTGTGCCATGGAAGCTTGCTGGGTGACCTTGGCCAGTCACACTCACTCAGCTCTTATCTACCTCACAGGGTTGTTATGGGAATAAAATGGATGAGAGGAGAATGCTGTAAGCTGCTTTAGGACCCCATTGGAGAGAAAAGAGGGGTACAAAGGAATTGAATAAACAAATAATCAGTCTGCTCCAAGACTGCCTGAAACTAAAATAAACCAGGCATCTGTTTATGAACACAGTATGGTTGACAAACTCCAGGCTAGATTTTTACTTGCTTGAAGTGAATAGTGAAAGATATACAGATCTTATTTTCCTGTTTCTGTTTTTAAAGTAATTGAAAACTGTCTTCTTTTTTCTGAGATGGCCTCGAAAATGTAAATTCAACTGAAAACAGTTGGATCACCCACTGCTATAGCATTGATCAAGCACAGAGATTACACTTACAAATAAAGATTGACAGACATTCAAGAGAAAGCTTTTTCCTGAAGAAAATGATTGCATAACTACAGATGCCCAAATTTGCTTTTTGGAAGTAAAAAAGAAATATTGCTTACAAATATCATATACATATAGACATAGGTCGTCTTGAGGTCTCAGCTTATAGAAATATGATAAGATCTTTTGAAGTCAGTTTGAAGCATTTGAGAATATGATAAAAAACAGAAAACTTAAAGCAAAAAACCCAGTAAGTGCTTCTTAAATATTTTTGATTCTAGTTCAGGTAGTTAATGAAGGAGCTTTCAGTGCCATCCTAAAGTGATTTACACCTTTCATTGATTTCAATGAATTTAGAAAGCTGTAACTCTTCCTAGAATGGCACTATAAAATACTACTGTATCTTAGCATTCTTTGTTCTTTCATCATAGGAGATCTTCTAGTATATCTGGTGCCCTGGCCATAGACAAGACATCTGAGAAGTCTGTAGATGTCAGGTAAATTCACCATGTATCTTGATGTATCCTCTGCAGTGAATAAGGTTCTTAACAGAATATGCTGATTGCCCCTCAGTCAGAAAAAGAGGCAGACAACCATAAGTTGGATAAACTAAGGGCCACTTTAACTAGGTGGCATGGTCAAGGCCAGGGGTCCTTCCTAGACTCCTTCCTTGTTGAACGATGGGCAAGACATCCTGCCCAGGGCTGAGCCAACCATCAGTTGTTCAAATCCAGCCAGTACAGTGCCTGGGACAAGCCCTAGAGATCCACCCCTCTTAAACTACACAGCCTAAGTGGCAATCAATCGGCCATCTCATAGGCAGTCTGCATTTCTCCCCTATGCCACACAGTCCTAAGGGTGACTATGCAAGACCCCTATGGGGCTGCTGCATGGTACTCACCAAACCGCCAAACTAAATAATCAGAATACTGTGAACACAAGAGCCAAGCTTCTGCTTAGGCCCCTGCGCCCAACTAAACATCCAAAATCTGCCTAAGCCCTTGTCGTAAATCAGCCAAAAATGAATAATTTCCGTGCTTGGAGAGATGAATGTCATCACTCTTGTACAGCTCCAGACAATCAGCCCAAATCTGAGGATGAAATAAAAAGTGGCCCAACCCAACTTTGAATGCCCTCTGAAGTTCCCTATTTGCCTTCTGGTGGGGTCTCTATTGGCGGTGTGTGTGCAGAGGGTAAAATAGAGAACTGTACAAGAGTAAACTCTGGGAAGAAGGTGAGCCACACACCAGCACCTAGTATAAAAGTAGTGTATTTACAAACTATATACAGTACAACTAGTGCGGTGACAAACATAAATCTGAGTGACAAAGTGCTCCGCCAGGATCCAACTCTCAAGTGAGAGAACTACAGACTGGCACTGTAGTGCTTATATATACAAGCCAGCCAATCATGGCAGTCCATACAGTTGCTGACTTCAGCAGGTACTTTCCCCTGGTTATAGTCCAGCCAGAACCGGCTTGCTGGCAAGGTTGATCTGACCTCACCTGTCAGATAGATCCACCTGCTTTTTATTTTCTTACAGACCTGGCAGTCTAAAAAGCATTTGCATGGCTTAACCTTTAAGTCTGGCAGTATTGACAGGGTTTTCTTTAGGGCCTGAAAGCCACAGTGCCCCAGCCTGCAGTGAATTAAATGCACACACCTGTCATGCTCTGGCACGTTTGTGACCTGAGCGGCATTGACAGACGCACTTCCCAGCAGATAAACATTTTCTACCCTGTGACCAGTAGCCAGCAACTTCCCCCCACCTCCAAGAATTTTACAACATTTCTGAGTGAATAGCACCTCAAGCCCTTCATCATTCAGAGCACTAACACTCAGTAAATTCGTTCTCAGAGTGGGTACACATAACACATTTTTCAGCTTACAGTTCAGTGATGGAAAATCAACAACCCCCTCACACTGTACGGCAGCCGACGACCCATCGGCCAGCTGCACGTGGGAGAGTCTGGAATGTTTAGAGTCCCACAGCAGACTCCTCTCATTACAGAGATGACTCATAGCTCCTGAGTCTAGTATCCACGGCGACCCAGCACACGCTGCAGATGACGTGACTAGCCGAGCTTGCTCCTCACTGCTGTTTGTGGTACTCTGACTCCTCTGCCTCTGATGACGTTTCTGCCTCCCAGATTCAGGACAGGCACGCAAGAGGTGAGATGCAGACCCACATCTGTAGCAATGCCTCACAGCCAACGCTCTCGGTTCTGCCTCTGTCTTTGGCTGCCTGCCAGCAGCACAGACCGGCTCCTCACCAGATGCTCTCGCAGACGCTCCTGCAGACTCACCAGCCAACACTCCTGGATGTATAACAGCTGCCACTCGCTCCTGGAAGTCGTATAGATGGGCACAGACATATTCCATCATCAATGCAGCCACGTCCACCGTCTCCAGCGAAGTTATGAGTGGAGAAAACTCCAGCGGGAGGGAAGATAACAGTATATAGACCCTGTCATCGTCCGCAATCACCTTCCCCCGGGTTTCTAACTCAACAAAGCAGTTGGTTAAGTTCTTAATGTGCTGTCTCACATACCCACCAGCTGGCATCAGAGTGCGGAACATCTTGCGCGTCAAGGCCATCAGGGAGCCTGCAGTAGTTCTTACATACACTCCATTGAGTGCATCCCACACAGCCTTTGCAGAGTCCTTGCCTCTCACATAGATAAGCTGGTCGTTCCTGACACACAGCACTATGTTTGCAAGTGCCTTCTCTGCCAAGACAGTCTCAGCTGAAGTTAATGCAGCAGGGGGGTTACTCACGAATGTCCACAGACCCTCACACTTTAGGAAATGCTCCATTCTCAAGCTCCATACAGCGTAGTTGGTAGACGTGAGCTTCTCCACGGCCACGGCAAACTGTTGTTGAGCCATCTCACCGACTCCACCAGACAGCTGGCTGCCGTCCTCCCCCTTGCTCTCAGAAAGAGATAGCTGGAAATCCTCGTCTCTGTCCTCCATGGCTTCTCTCGCCTCCGGCTCCACCACAGCGTCCCGACAGCTCTCAAACCACCTCTGCGCAGCAGAACCAGGCTGGGCCCTTAACCCTATTGGCGGTGTGTGTGCAGCGGGTAAAATCTGATCGTCGATCATTCTTTGAACCTCTGATGGTAATCTGTGACTCACAATTTACCATCCTAAGATCATAAGCCATAAATGCCCAACTAGATTGGTCAGTCTTAGACTGAGCTACAAGCTAATGCCCCCCAAAAAATGCAACTAAAGAAGCAGAGTGGAAAAGGCAAGCCTTGTATGCAGAAGTGCATATCCCTCCCCAAGCATATGTAATCCTTTATTACAGTGGAAATGGACTTCCTATCATCCATCTGCTTACCCACTTCCCTAGTCCAGCCCTCCAGCATTTTCTGTAATCAGAAAACACTGGTGGCCTCACTGAATCCCAATGCCTTGCTAGCGAAAACAAGTGCCAAAAGCCGTCCCCATATGGAACGTACTCCCAAACCCTCTTCCCTGAGGGAAACAGGAAATGGAGCAGATGTTCCAATGGTATTGGCCAGGCTTTATGGTACCCTCCCTAACTCCTAAACTGTTCAAATTGGCAAACTGCACGTTTATACCCTTTTCTTATGTTAGGGACAATAGCCAGACACTATCACTCTGCAGGCCTCAGGCCTCCAACCAGCCATAAAAATAAAATAAAATAACTTAAGGAAGGTGAGGTCACCCATACCTCTGCGTACCAGTGTCTATGGAAACAGACCGCAAAACCCTGCGATCCTGCACTGTTGGAGGTGACCTGAAGCTCAGCTTCAATTTTCAGATCCTCCTTCCAAAAAGAAACCCCATTAAGTGATTGAAGGAATTCCTGCCAGACCAAAAAGTCAGCACTCATCCAGCTTGTGACCCGCACCCTGTGATGTCGGAGGCAAAGCCCTGCCATGGCCTCACAAAGCCTCCTCATAAAGACCTGCCCTGGAGCAACAACCTTGCATGCACCGTTGAGATGCCCAACCAGCTACTGTATATTCTTCCTTTTGCCTAAAAAGGTCACAGTCTGGGTTTGCAAGTCCTGGACCTTGTCAAAGGGCAGGCAGGATTGCTTCGGCCATTGTATCTAGCTCCAAACCCAAGGTCAACCTCTGAACAGGCCCTTCCTTAAAAAAAAAAATGTGCCAGAGGAACTCCCAATTCCCCAGCCAGGTCAGTAAAACTCTCCAATAACTGAACACATTGACTAGGTTTTTGAGGGCCCATAAAAAGAAAATCATCCAAATAGTGTTTGACATCCCCAAGACCTTTCTTAGCACACAGCCCACTCCAAGAATGAACTGAAGTGCTCAAATGTAGCACAAGATATAGAACATCCCATGGGTAGGTCCCTGTCCATGTAGAATTGGCCCTCAAAAGCAAATCCTAACAACTCAAAGTCATCTGAGTGGACAGACAGAAGGTGAAATGCAGAATTAATGTCACATTTTGCCTTGGGGCTGCAACAGGAGACCACTTGAACTGCTTGATCAAAGGATGTGTACTGCACAGTAAACAAGTGATCAGGAATTGCATCATTGATGGATTCTCCCTATGGATAGGCTAGATGGTGAATTAAGTGGAATTCACCAGGTGCCTTCATTGGCATGATGCCCAAAGGAGAGACTCTTAAATTAGGAAGTGGTGGTGAAAGAAAAGGGGGCCAAAACCCAGCCCTCTACCCTCTCCTTTCCAATTTTTGGCAAACCACCACTTCCATAACCCTGACCAATTAGAGACTGCAGGCCATGAATGCCCTGAAACAGAATATGAAAACCAAACTGAAAACCATCCACCAATCTTGGTACCCAGCTCTGCAAAACACCCTACAGACTATAAATTGCAGAAAGTCTCAGAACAACCAGCAAATTCCTCAGAACAATCAGCACAGTCAACAACCATCTTCCTTATCTTCAAACCCCTTCCAACCTTCCCAGCAATTAACACAGAACAATGGTCACATTCAACAGCCAGTTTCCTTATCACTACCCTTCCAGGAAGCCCCACCAAACAATGGGCACATCCACAAACCAATTGCCCTTTCATCACACCCCCTCCAGCCTACAAATAGCAGCTCTCCAGCAGCCCTGGCCCCACTCAATGCACAGCAGCCAAGAAGGTCTGAGCGCCTGCTCCGGCTGCAACGCCACTGAGGATGTTCTCTGCAGCTGAGAACGAAACGTCTGGAAGGAAAACTTTCTCCAGTAGAACACGGCACTTGATCCCGAAAGATTCTACAAACCCTAATAAACTGAAAACCCTCTAACAAATATGTACTATTCTTCTTTTTAGGGTAGTGCTGCAGCCAGTCCTCAAGAGCCTTCAGCCAAAGAAGAAGAAGAAGAATTGCAGATTTATACCCCATCCTTCTCCCTGAATCAGAGACTTAGAGTGACTTACAATCTCCTTTATCTTCTCCCCCCACAACAGACACCCTATGAGGTGGGTGGGGCTGAGAGGGCTCTCACAGCAGCTGCCCTTTCAAGGGCAAACTTTGCCAGAGCTATGACTAACCCAAGGCCATCCCAGCAGCTGCAAGTGGAAAAGTGAGGAATCAAACCTGGTTCTCCCAGATAAGAATCCACACACTTAACCACTACACCAAACTGGTTCTCTCTCTTAGCGGGCGGAGATCTTTTCACCAAAGCCTGGCCAGATCCACCACCCCCTTGCTATTATAAGTGAATTTCTGCAGGGGACAGGCCGTGAATGAGTGAGACCCCCCACATAATGGACAATCATGATTGTATGTGCAGGATTTCCTATTACAGACCCCCTGCAACCCAAATTCCCAGCAAAGCAAGCTGGGCTGAACTGCCTGCCCCATGGTACCATGGGTATTGGAGGCACCTTGTAGACTCTGCACCATGTGGCCACTATGTGAGCGCTCACCCAAATTGGGCTTAGCCAGGGACATAACCTACAACCATAGCTCGGGAAGAATTTGATCCCATTGACGGGCTGGATTCATGGCTGCCTACATACAGAATTCTTAATCATGCTGCAACCATGCGGGGCCAGCAAACCCTGTGTAGCCCTTATATACTGTATAATCTCCAAATATTGGAACAAGGCTGCAACCAAGAGAGTACCCCAGCATACACCAGGCAACCGGGCAACCAATTAGCCAAGGTCTGATCCACCTTACATCTCTTCACCTTCTTTTTATCCTTATCGCCCAACTCATTCTTATACTTCTTTTCCATCTCATGGTAAAGAAGGGAAAACATGTCCACAAACTCTCCTTTACAAATTTTTTCCTTAGTTGCCAACAATGGATGATCCCCTAATGGTAGTGCGACATCACCAAAAGGTATTGCATTGGCTGGTACAGCAGCATCAGAAGTCATCCAAGGAGTGGGATAGCCCCAACTCCTGCAGGGGTCTAAATAGGAAAACCAACCCCATCCCAGGGTTCCAGGATGGGGTGAAGGGCCCCAAGCCCAAGGCTGCCCATCCTCATAGTGTTAAATGTTGTGGCAGGTTGGAAAATGTCTAAAGACCGGAAGGCAGCAGTCTGACCCCAGGGTCCCCAAGGGAACATCATCCTCACCTGCTCTGGGCAAGATGACTTACCACTAGCCCCCAGCTGTTCCACATCCATAGATTCTACTGCTATACCTTCCCCATCTGCTGCACCAGTTGCACCACTGCCTGGTGATCCAGCTGCAAATCTGACATTGTCACCTGTTCCAGAACTGCTCTCAAGAGAAGACAAATGACTCAGAACTTCGGTCTGCACTTTTGAAATTCAGAAGCACTATTTGTATCCTGCCCAGCCACACCCACTGGAGCAGCAAGGCTGGCAATGACCTTCTGAGTTTTTTCTACAGCAGCCAACTGGGCTAAAATAGCCTGCATACCTGCAGCCATGAAAGCAGAACCTCACTTAAATTTAGGTACCTTAGGTGCTGGCCTTTTGCCCTTGGATTTACCCTGTCCCTTTTCTGGAGCCATGTCTAGATGGCTGCAAAAGGTTATCCACTAGAAAAATGCCTCCCTAACCACCCACAAAATATCTGCCATCCACTCTAGCAGAAAGAAATAACTGCCTTCCCCAACTGATGCAAAAAGGCTTTCACCCAACAGTAACAGAAAGCTGTTCCCAATTCAATAGGCCAGCGAGCTGTAAGGGTGTTGATAGCTATGCCCTCAGTGCTAAGGTTTTTTGACTTATGTGACTAGCCAATTACAGTCACACAGTGAGACAAAATCCAGGCAGCAAAAAGAGGTAACAAAATTTTTATTCAAATAAGGAACAACATACAGCCAAAGGTTCAGCTCAGTTGTTCACTGAGCTCCAGTTGTATTCAAACTTTTATACTCTTCATCACTTCTTCCCTTTATATCATTAATCTTACATCATCAGGCATGCACTATTGAATTTTCTTTGTCTCTAACATTCATTAATACATTTGACAAACAAGATATTCCTGGCTTATTGTCAACGTTACTGACCTTCTCATCAGCAGGAGTGTTGTCAAGACTTTTTCATTAAAAATGAAATGTAACATCTTTCTAGATACTGACCTTCCTGTTATCATTAATTGGTTCTTTTCCTAGATGTTCAATCTCATGAATTTACGAACTTAAACTCATATCACAAGCAAAACTTAACTTTATATTGCATAATCTTGCTTCTACATACATCAAGATATATAAAAACACTTGTTTATTAAGCATTTTTACGAAATATATGAAAATAATTGCTAATACCACATCAGCCATTTCTTAAAAAAATGTAACTTTTATATGGACTTCTCAACTTTTAAAATAGCATAATCTGAAAGAATGTATTTTTCTCTCTTGAATACCTGTTCTTGTTTATTCTCTAATTGATCAGGAAGCTTTTATTTGATTTTTTAAATATTTAAATTTATATCTTTACAAAAACTGTAAATAAAACACTTTTTTCTTCTTAATCACATGAGGGCCTTCTTTGTATAGAAATAATTTTTACTTTTCTTCTCATTATTTTAATTAATTGTTAAGAGTATGATAACTTACTTTCACCTAGGTCAAAGGTTCTAGACAGGAGTCATAAATTTTCTTTAGAAGTATCTTTTAGTTGGCAAAAATCCCAGTGCACTGATCTTGGCTCTTAATTGGATGAAAATACATTCCAATAACAAGGTTTACCTTTGCTTGTTAGAAGTACTGCTGATTGCAACAGGTTTTTGATTCCTTGCTATGATCATAGAGTCTAAATGATCAAGCTGCTTATTTATGCATTTCTTTAACTAATAATCCTTTAACAATTCAATATAACACAGTATTAAACATTTCAAAGCCTTGTGATAAAACATACAATCGAGGAAAGCTATTCCATATTTGAGTGCTAATAGGTCATATTAACTTAGGCTTCCTAATCCTCAGGTCCCAGCGAGAATCCCCCAGTTTTACAGGCTTGCCCCTGCCCCCAGCCAGCTGGCTGTCAGGGGGATGCCCCACCCCCACAGCCACCATGTACCTCTAGATCTCAGGCAGGTTTAGAAACCTGCAAACAGGTCCCATTTCAAAATGCCTGTGTGTGTGTGTCTTTAAAATTGAGCAGGAAACAGGAACAGGAAGTACTTCATGGGGAGGGTGGTAAGGCTTCCGGGGTTGAAGCTTGGTGAGCTGTCCTGTTTCCCTGTGTGGAGCAGACCAGGATCTTTGTTTTTGGACAGAAAAGGCTTTATAAAGCCTACTGTCTACTTTTTCCAGTAAAGGAAATTGTCTACGGCATGCATGTTTATTTCGAGGGGGATTCACTTTGGCTGACGAATGATCCCAGGAGGGGTTTTTTTTGGCTTTGAAGATTCCCCCGATGAAGAATTGCATTCTATCGCCTACAAAGAATCCTTGGAGTCATTAAATTGACATAAACTCACTAAGGCTTCAACTTCCTATGGACTATAACAACATCTGAGATAAAGTGGACGGGAATAATGAGAGAATAGACGTCGTTAATAAGGTAACGATCCTTATCTGTTACTCCGGGTGCAATTTAAGCTTGTTAAAAGGGAAGATCTGGGACCCAGAACTATTTTTCAAAGTGGAAAATCAAGGAGAAGCGGAAGGGGGTAGAAGTGGTTTCTTTGGACTTAAAAGAAAGCAGAAAAGTGCAGAAAAATACTTGCTGTTATGGATTCCTGTGGCTTCGGAAAAAAAACCCAGTCATAACAAAGCTGCAGTCTCTCTCCTCAAAACAGGAAGTGACGCTTTCTGCAATCATTATGAGATTTCAATGCTAGAGAGTCAGGAAGTAAGTGTGGAGAGAAGAGGAGCATCCAAGTATATGGATACTTGCAAGAGTCAGTAACCATAGAGAAACATTGGAGGCTAATTACAGAAAGGTCAAAATATTTTCACTAAATAACTTGAAAGTGGACTATAAAAGGATTCAAAATATATATAAACAATCCCCTAAGGGCTAAATAACATGGACTATGTGCTTGAAATTGGAAAATAAGCCCTAGAGGGTAAAAGGAAAACTTTTTAAAAAGAGAGGCTTGGAACTTTAAAAATTAATATCTTGAGCTAGGAAGCTTTGAGGACGGTGTTTTTAGGCTTGATGAAAAGGGCATGCTCTGTTCTGTTAAATGCAACTATCAGATTGGGGTTTGATGATACCAATTAAAAACCCATTATTTGTAATGGGCAATCAGTAATGTCTGAGTAAAAGTTGGAATCAAGAATTACAAGGTTAAGAGCTGCCTTAGTGAGAGAGGGTAAAATGTCTAAACAAGTTTATGTTCAACTGTACGCTATGGAAGGAAGAATATTGAAGGCAATGAGTGATTTAATAACTGAAAGTGAGAAGAAATTAACTAAGGAAATAAACTCCAGTGCTGAAGAGGTAAAGAAAGAATTTAAGAAGGAAATTGATGACCTAAGGAAAGAGCCCCAAGCAATAGCTAAAAAGACTGTTGACACAGAAGTGAAAATTAGAGATCAAGATGCCACCATTAAGAGAATGCAAGAAAAAGCAATACTACAAGACTGTAAGTTGATGGAGAATATGATTCGGCTAAGGGGAGTGCCTGAGAATGAACAGGAGGATGTGAAGACTCACATTGTCACAATTACAGCTGAATTTTTGGAAGAAGATCCGGAGGAGATGGAGCGTTTATGTGATTATGCATACAGAGTCAATTCAGAGCTTGCCAGAAAGCGGAAACTACCCAGGGATGTAGTGAAACAACTTTGGATAATGATTCAACAGGAGATCTCGAAAATCTTGGGTTATAATATTAGGAGAGCACCAGATGTCTTTCTGGTGGGATTACAAATGGAAAGCTTTCCGAAGCAAGACAAAACATTGTTGTGGTATTTGCTTTCAGCTGCGAGAACACTGTATGCGCAAATGTGGAAGCAAGATAGAATACCTGAAAAATGGGACTGGGCCTTAAAGGTTCTTAACTGGAGTGAAATGGACAAACTTACTAGAATCTTAAATGACAATAATTTGGAGAAGTTTAAAGAAGACTGGAGTAAATTTCAAAGTTACGTGGAAATATAATGGAGGATGAAGAGTCATTTAGTCATTTATGACAACATTAATTGAACCTTAAATGATAAAGAAGAATTGTGACTATTTAGTTAGTAAGATATAGTTACATGGTAATTATACATATATGAGTTAAGATAAGAATAAGATAGCTGGAATTCCGGAGCTGATTTTATAACTATGAGTTTTGTGCGTAATGAGTACTAAGCGAATTATAGAGAAGAGGTTATTGAAAAATTACTTTTTGTATAAAAATTTTATAATGGTGAAAAGATATTTAGTAGTGTTTGATAGCATTAATTGAACTTTTAATGATAAAGAGGAATTGTGATATTGTGATAAAAGCATTAGCAGAATATGGTTATTTGGTAAACATATATGTATGAGAGTTAAGATAAGACTAAGATAGGGGGAACTCTGGAACTGAATCAATAACTATGAGTGTTGTGTTTAATAAGTGCTAAGTGATTATTAGAGAATAGGTTAGTGATTATTAGAGAATAGGTTAGTGAATGATATTTTTTAAAAAAGATTTTACAAGTGTGAATTTACCTTTAATATGCTTTTAATTTGTGTTAAGTACCGGCGGAGGTCATGAATAAGAGTGGGGGGGGGAGAGGAAAGTATGTAATATGTTGGAGAAATATATTTGAATTTGTAGAGATGAATTTATTTCAATATATTACAAAATAAAAAGTTTGGTCACCCCCAAAAAAGGAAGTACTTCATGGGGAAGGGTCAGTAGCAGAAGCTCTTCAGAGGCAACCCCTTTGTTTGTTTTGCTTTCATTTTAGGTATGAGTGTGTGTATGAGAGAGAGCAGAGTAGCTAGGGCTGCCAATCCCCAGGTGGGGGCAGGGGATCCCCCAATTTGGAGGTCCTGCCCCCCTCAGGGTCATCAGAAAGCAGGGGGGAATGTCTTCTGGGAACTCTATTATTCTGTATGGAGTATTATTCCCTTAGGAAATAATGGAGAATTGATGCATGAGTATCTGGGGCTCTGGAGGGGGGGCTGTTTTTTTAGGTAGATGCACCAAATTTTCAATATAACATCTAGTGCCTCTTCCCCAAATACCTCCCAAGTTTCAAAAAGATTGGACTAGGAGGTCCAATTCTATGAGCCCCAAAAGAAGATACTCCTATCCATTATTTCCAATGAAAGGAAAGCATTTAAAAAGGTGTGCTGTCCCTTTAAATGTGATGACCAGAACTCCCTTGGAGTTCAATTATGCTTGTCACACCCTTGCCCCACCCCTAATGTCTCTTGGCTCCACCCCCAAAGTCTCCTGGCTCCACCCCAAAGTCCCCAGATATTTCTTGAATTCGACTTGGCAACCCTATATTAACTAGCAAAGCCTCTCCTGTTGTCTGCCTCATTCAGAAACTCTTAATTGAATTACAATTTCTCTTAATCTATAATGCTCAAACCTATTATTTTATGAGCTTTCTCAGAATCTAAACTTTAAGCAACAGGTTTCTTAGCTAATATAAAGATATTATGAACTAAAAACATTTCGGAGCTATGAACTTCAGTTCACCTTTTGAAATGGTGATTAACAAAGAAAGGGCCTTTTGCCAAGTTGTTTTCTCTGTTCAGAAACTTAAACCATAAATTTCCAATTTTGATGACTCGTTATTGCATTCCACTGTACGGCTTGTGGATAATGAGAACAGCTTAATTTTATTTGACAAAACACAGGTTGCTTCTATCTTCTACTGTTGTCAACTGCTTTCTGGAAATCCAAAGCTTGCTCCAGGAGATTTCCCAAAGATCTATGAAACAACACTTATTTAGGTCTTGGGCTTACTCTACACTGTGATTAAACAACTAAGGCAATGCAATAAAGGACTGCATCCCAAGTCTCTCCAGCCTCCTAGAAATATACAAACAGCCCCAGTAAGGCAGCAGAAAGGAAAAAGGAAGAAAGATCCAAGGAAATGGCTGCCACCCTTACCAAAAATGCAGGAAGAAGCGGTCTCCATGCAAACCTCACAACCCAGGACCTCTTAATCCCTTGCTGAAGCCTAATCCAAATCCCACAAATACTCAAAGAGGGCAAGGAGGAGGGGAAGAAAAAACCCTCTAAAATGTTCCCGCAGCACAATTGTGTCCATGGAATGAGAGGAGACCATCTGCACCAAGACTGCAAACAAAACCACCCAAGAACAGCCAAGGCCAGCTGTTCTAAACTAACTCCTCACTCCCAAGGAAAAAGAGAGACAGAGCAAGAAGAAGCCCATCCATGGCCCCTCCCCGCCACACATACTTCTGGGGAAAGAAAGAGCCCAAAGAAAAAATAAACAGTAACAGCAGGGGAAGCCTATTCAAAGCCAGCTGATTTTCAGCAGCCTAGGCAGGCAGCTAACAAACCACTCTGGAAGCATTCAAAGGGTTGCTGTCAATCCTGCTGCTTCCTGATGTTCCTTTCCCTCTGATGGTCTGACTGACTCCTGCCCACTTCAGCTCAAACTAAGGCACCAGGTGACTTTTAAAGAGAGCCAACTAGCTCTCCCTCAGTTCGAGCATGAGGCAAGACTGAGAGGGAGGGGGTGAAGTCAGCCCATCATCGCTGACTCTGCCCCTACAGGAATCAGGCTGCAACTACAGCCCCAGCTCTTCCTCCTTCCGAGGAGGCAAAAGCATCCCTCCTGCAGCACGATGGAGTCAAGCTGCAAATAGGAGCTGAATTATTCAGTATTGCTTTTCTTATCCTAATCCTTCATTTTCTGCATATCTGTGTCAAGAAAGTAAGAACATAAGAGAAGCCATGTTGGATCAATCCAATCGCCCATCCAGTCCAACACTCTGTCATTCATTGGCCATAAAAACAGGTGCCATCAGGAGGTCCACCAATGGGGCCAGGACACTAGAAGCCCTCCCCCGTTGCCCCCTCCCCAAGCACCAAGAATACAGAGCATCACTTGCCCCAGACAGTGAGTCGCATCTATACCTTATGGCTAATAGCCACGATGGATCTTTGCTTCATATGTTTATCTAATCCACTCTTGAAGCCGTCTATGCTTGTAGCTGCCACAACCTCTTGTGGTAGTAAATTCCATGTGTTAATCACTCTTTGGGGAAAGAAGTACTTCCTTTTATTGGTTCTAACCCGACTGACTCAGCAATTTCATTAAGTGCTCACGAGTTCTCGTATTGTGAGAAGGGGAGAAAAGTACTTCTTTCTCTACCTTCTCTATCCCATGCATAATCTTGTAAACCTCTATCATGTCACCCCTCAGTTGACGTTTCTCCAAGCTAAAGAGCCCCAAGCATTTTAACCTTTCTTCATAGGGAAAGTGTTCCAACCTTTTAATCATTCCAATTGCCCATTCCTGGACTTTTTCCAATGCTATAATATCTTTTTTGAGGTGTGGTGACCAGAATTGTACACAGTATTCCAAATAAGGCCACACCATCGATTTATACAGGGGCATGATGATACTGGCTGATATATTTTCAATTCCCTTCCTAATAATTCCCAGCATAGCGTTGGCCTTTTTTATTGCAGTCACACACTGTCTTGACATTTTCAGTGAGTTATCTACTAAAGACCCCAAGATTTCTCTCTTGGTCAGTCTCTGCCAGTTCACTCCCATCAACATTTTTTTATAGTTAGGACTTTTGGCCCCAATGTGCATTACTTTGCACTTGGCCACACTGAATCTCACTTGCCACATTGACACTCGCTTGCCCAGCCTTGACAGATCCCTTTGGAGTACCTCGCAATCCTCCCTGGTTCACACCACACTGAACAATTTAGTGTCATCTGCAAACTTAGTCACTTAACTGCTTACTTCCAATTCCAAATCATTAGTGAACAAGTTAAAAAGCATCAGACCCAGTACTGAGCCCTGTGGTACCCCACTGATTACCACCCTCCACTGTGAAAATTCTCCATTTATACTTATTCTCTGTTTCCTATTAATTAGCCAGTTTTTGATCCATGAGAGGACTTGTCCTTTTACCCCATGGCTATTGAGCTTACAAGAACAACAGCAGCCACCACCATACGAATCTAGATCCACAACCTTCTAGATAGATGGTTGTGCTATTTTGATAGCAACCAAGCTGGTGTTCCTACAGCTAACGGCAGGAAAGCTAGATTATTTTGATTATACCTATTTTATTCTAACCTTCAATTTCCCTTGGCATCTTTTAACCTTAATCACTTCCTTTAGAATAAGAATATATATTTGATTATATTGACATCTTTTTGGATGTCATTGTTTTGTTATTAATACTGGGTATATGAGACTGTTTGCATAATCTTGGGGTGCACTGGGGCTTTTTCATGGTGTCCTCATTCTGCAGAGTCCAATGCACAGTCCTTCTGTAATGTGCTGTTGCTTTTGGTTATTAACATTTATTTAGCATGTTCAAAATGTACAATGTTTTGCAGAATAACTACAAGAAGATAGGCCCTGCTCCAAGCAGCTTACAATTTTTACTGTAAGTAGAGGGAAGCCATAGCTCTCACATCTAAAACCATATAGCCATTTTAATTTAAGAGCATAATTATCCTTTTAAACATAGAATTTAGGCTAGAGCTGAACATAAAAACAATTTTAAAATATCTTATTTATAAATGTTTTGGACTGGCAGGAGGTGAGGATCAACACCAGTGAAAGGGCAAAACCACAACCCAAAAATGGAAATGGATACATAAAAGGCTGAAGTTACAAGCATAGATTTAAAAATTAAGCAAAACCAGGATTTTTTTTTGGTAGAAAAGACCCAGCAGGAACTCATTTGCATATTAGGTCACACACCCCTGATGTCACCATTGTTTCACATAGTGCTTTTCTGTAGCAGGAATTCATTTTCATATTAGGTCACACCCTCTGACACCAAGCCAGCCAGAACTGCGTTCCTGCTCAAAAAAATCCTGAGCAAAACATATCTTTAATAATGCTTTGTACTTTAAAAGTTCATCAAAAACAAAATGGGCCTCTAAGCCATAGAGGTCACAGTACACATCTATATAGCTCAACATGGCCTCCTGTGTGTGTGGATCAGGGTTGCCAAATCCAATTCAAGAAATATCTGGGGAATTTGGGGGTGGAGCCAGGAGACACTGAGGGTGGAGCCATAAGCAAAGCTGTGACAAGCACAATTGAACTCCAAAGGAGTTCTGGCCATCACATTTAAAGGAACCACACACCTTTTAAATGCCTTTCTTACATTAGAAATAATGAAGGATAGGGGCTCCTTCTTTTGGGGCTCATAGAATTGGACCCCCTGGTCCAACCTTTTTGAAACTTGGGGAGCATTTTGAAGAGTGTCAGCAGATGCTATGCTGAAAATTTGGTGCCTCTACCTCAAAACAATAGCCCCTCCAGAGCCCCAGATACCCCCAGATTAATTCTCCACAATGAAGAAACTGAGAACAGGAAGGGCTGCAGAGAAGCTGCAGTGGATAATAGAAGCACAGGTGGAGCCTGGAAAAGTTTGCTTAAAACTCGTAGAAGCCTCTGTGAAAGGTGGGATCAAGTACTACCATGTCACGTTTTCTTCACTGTGCCTTGCTGTATGGAAGGAATTTTTGGAGCTTTGGTCTCCGTGGACAGCCCTACCAATAGAACTACTGCCTGTACCTCTATACATGTTTGGACATTTAATTGCCTTGGGTGTGGGTTTGTAGATTCTTAATGTATTATTCTTCCAACTTGTATTGACCTAAAGACTTTTTGATATTTAAGTGTTGTGTTGATTATTATCTTTGGAGGCTGGTTTTCGCAGACGTTTTTGACCTGTTTCCCTGCCCCACCTGGGGATTGGCATCTCTACTCATGAATTGCTGAACTTCCAACTTCTTCAAAGTAACGCAGAGCAACCAAAGGTTCAAGTTTTCCTTGCCTATGCAAACGACCTCTGAAAAGATTGTGCAACTAACGGAGGATCTGGGCTGCTTTCATAGCCACTGGGAGCAGCCATGTTGTTCTGCCTGCTCCCTACCCCCACCCCCATTCAGCCCTAAAGACACAGACACACCATCCCAAGAGGAAGCCTTTCCAAGTGGAGTCTGAAGCCTCCGGAGATGGAAAGACACATGGTGGCTGTAGGGGCAAGGCTTTCCCCTTGCCAGCCAACTGACTGGGAGCGGGAAGGAGCCTGAGAAAGTGGGAGAACCCCCACTGGGACCTGGGATTGGCAAGCCTAGTGTGGATACTTATTGCCACAAATCAGGGGCACATGGAGGGTAGACAGATACTCCTGCACACTTGGGACACTTCATAGGTGTGCAGAAAAATCTTACATATTTAAAAAAATATATATGGGGGATACTTAAATTCCAAAAAACCCCCCTAAAATTGCACTCTCTGTGCATGTGCACAGAACATACTTGCTGAACCACTGGACAAACCATTGGAGCCCACTAACACCACCCCAGTTCCCAAAGCAGGAGCCTCTCTGTGGTTGTCAGAGCTGAGAGTAAACATATTTGCTAACCTTTGCAAAGCCACAGCAAAACAAAGCCAAATTCCCTTCTAAGCTGGTGGCACAGGCATGGTAGTGGCTCTCTGGGCTCAGCTTTGGCAGCACTGGTTACCAGGAACCTCTCCAAGCCTAGAACAACTCCCAGACGCTTGGCTGTTTCTGAAAACCTGGAGCTGCACCTCCCTCAGTGATAGGGATACCAGTATTAGTGTGTGTGTGGGGGGGGGAGTGAAGTTTCAGAGCTGTGCAGCTCTCAGTCTCTGAGGCATGTGTGTGTTTGTGTGTGTGTGTGTGAAAGAGGGAGGGAGGGTGGGTGGGAGAAGAAGCTAGTGTCAGGAGGAAGAGTCCAGTGTCAGGAGGAAAGGCTTGGAGGTCTGATGCTGTATGGCTCTTGACTTCCAAGACCAGTGTGGGGGTGGGCAGAGAAGCTGAGATTGTGAACTGTGGACCTCTTGATCACCAATGCCAATGTGTGTGTGTAGGAGGGAGGAGCCACAAGCCAAAACACATAATGCAATATTTTGTTGCAGGCCCTCACTAGTCGCATATAACACAGTAAACTCTTAGCACACTTAGCAGTGCACACCATACACTGATTGGAACCAGCAAACCTATAAAAATAGAAGTGATGCATTTTGGCCAAAAAGGCCTTCTTCAGTGGTCCCAGTTTAATATCACATGCACGCTACATGAAGGAATCCGTATCATAATTAGTATTTTCTAATCTGGAGCTGGAAACCCTAGAGAGCACCAAGAACAAAACCAAGCTTTCTGATTCTGTGTACACGGAGCAACAAAAATAGGCAAATGGAACCCGGGCCAAATCTTTTAAAAAATGAACATCTAGTTTGTCTTTGGGTGGTAGGTAGAACAAATGGAAGTAGGTTTGCTAGCGCTCAGTTCTTACCAGAGTAAAAACAAACTATATAACAAAGAAAGCACATGAGACATGTATATAATAAACAGAACAAGCCCTAAACATTACACTTTCATAGTCATGAGAGACTCTTTCCCAAATTTCATAGGAAAAAGTCTTTAAACTATAATACCTTAATGCATTTCTAATTTTAATGGCTTAAAGGAAGTATAAGAGACTACTGTGAAAGAATTCAGAAAACGGAGTTCAGATATTATTCCAATTTGCTATCTTGGGAGAAAGATGAACAGATATTAACTTATGATATTGGATGATAGAAATGAAAATAATTTCTTTTTGCTCTGGGTACGAATTCTTTTTAACAATCCAGACTGCAGAATAATGTTATGAATTTGGATCTTTACAAAGTTCTGTTGTTGGACCTGAGAATGAATAATCTCTATTAAGGGTGTTTATATCTTGCCTATGGTAATGGATGTGAGTTAAATGATCCATATCTTGGTAAAATAAAACACATAGCAAGAGATTTGTTGGATCAGATCGAAGGTCCATCTAGTCTGAAATCCTGTTTCCTATGGTTATCAAACAGCAGAACAAGAAGTCAACAGCTATTCCCCATTGTTACCCCTTAAGAGCAATTGGTATTTACTGCCAAGACTTCATTGGGGAGAACTTAGAAATACTGATCCTATTGGTTCATTCCATGCAATAGTCCTGTGGTTCCATGAGACAGGGAGCAAAAGACAGTAAAAAGGCTACCGAGTCTCTTGTGATGGAATAACCGGAATAATATATAATGGCCATGTGGTACCATGATGGGAAACATAAATCCTCTCATGAAAAGTTTAAGAACAAAAGAAAAACCCCAAGGGTCTGTACAGAATGACAGGCTGGAAGGAAAGGAATTTCCAGCAAGGAAATTCCAGGAAATCTATTTTTCCCTAGCACTGATATTTAGAAGTACATTGCCTCTGTGCTTCATTTAGCCAATAGCCATTCCACATCATAGACTATATGATGATTGATGTCTGTCTGCTTGAATCTATCTATATTGTTTTATTTACAGGCTGTAAGTGTTGCCTGGCTTATTTTGAGAGATACTTTTAAAGTAACATTTTAAAAATTACATATAACACACTTCAAGTCTTTTAAAGAAGAAAAATGGGCTTAACATGTATTAAATAAATATATACATTTTGTAGCTGTAAATTCCATAAGTTTAGCTTAGTGCAGTCAGGACAGTTCCAACTTATGATGACCCTATGAATTAATGATCTCCAGAATGTCCTACTGTTAACAGCCTTGCTCAAGTCTTGCAAACTGCTAAGAAATATTTTCTTTGCTTGCCTGGAATCTACTGCCTATGAGTTTCAAAGGGTTATTCTGATTTCTAGCATTATGAAAGAGAGATAAAAACTCTTTCTATCCACTTTCTTTTCACCATGTATTTTATAAACCTCTTTTATGTTCCACTATATTTTTTTTGTCACAGGAAAGATGTTTTCCATCTCTTAATAATTTTGATTGTTCATCTTTTTTCAGTTCTATGGTGTCCATTTTGAGATGGCACAACTACACTTATATACGGTATTCCAAATGCAGTGTCAGGTTTAGCCTGCCATGCTTTCTTACTTCTAAACTAAGCTAAATTTTGTTTCTATAGTGCAGGGATGGCCAAACTTGTTTAATGTAAGTGCCACATGGAATAAATGTCAGATGTTTGAGAGCCACAGTTTGACCACCCCTGCTATAGAGCTTTCATGTAACTATACTTTGTTAAGTGGGTGCAGGAGGGGGATGGAGGACAGAGACCTTGTTATACATATATCATTGTTGTAACAAGCTTGCTTATCTAGTTGTTATAGCAACAGGCCCATTTGGCCTGGGAATGCAACTGTGACCCTGGAGATGGGAAGCTTTGGAAGATGCCTTGCACCTTGAAGTTCCAACCTCTATGGGAACCAATGGACCCAGGGGATGGGATAATGTTATCCTGTACTTTTTGCTATGTATAATTGTAACCCTTTTGCCAACTGAGTCATTCCTGGCAATGGCTTTTTAGCAGAAGAACTCTTGTATCTGACTGTAATAAATCCTGACCACATTCACAAGAGCATGGATTTGTGGAGCCAATAACTGGAAGAATCTTACATGCAATTACATCCAGGTTAGCTGGTTGACCACTGTGAGAAACAGAATACTGGACAACATGAACCCCTGGTCTGTCAAGCAGGGCTCTTCATATGCTCTTGGTGCTGAAAGCAGGTGGCCCCAGGTTGAGTCCTGGTGACTCCAGCAGAAAGTGTGACCTGCTACCCAGTTTCTTTCTTCCTCCCAGTCTTAGCATCATGGTGTTCTGAACCTGCATGCTTCTGTAAGATACTGTAGTGATCACTGTGACCATGCCACACCATTTAATAACTAAGAAGCTATGAGGCTATTGAACACTAGATTTTCACAGCACAGGTTATTTTTGTAACTGTTAAAATGGGAAAATTCACAGTCTTGAATGATCTGCATGTTCACACTTCCAGATGTGTCACACTGTCTAGTGACTGTTAAAGTACTTTGACCAATAATGTAAAATGTATCAGCTGGGGCAAGAAAACCTGTGAATATGTTCATACTGCCTTTGCTGTTTTGTTTCTATCCAGGCAGATTATCAATAAAGAGAAAGGAAGTTTAGCTGTCAACTTGAATGGGTTTGACTGCCACCCTGTACTGGAGGATATTATAAGAGCCCAAGGCTTGGATCCTCCTGACTTCCCTTTCAATTAATACTTTTTTTTTTTAGTATGTCACAAATATCATGGTGAACCTGTTTGGCAGACAAATGTGTCTTGCTGGACACTCATGATTAGCCTGTGAGCTGATCTATGATATGTCTGGGCTGAACTGGACAACTCAAACAGCTCTCAGACATGTAGCATGCAGCTGCCTGTTGATCAGAAGTGGACTCACAGTAGGGTTGTCAGAATATGTATAGGCTGGTGATTTCCATTTTTGTTTCTGCCTCTGTCTTGACTGTAGTTGGCTCTTCCTGGCAACTAAACACCCCCCAACCTTTCTCTTTCTATATGTAATGGTTGAGGAAATTGTGTTTCACTCTAGATGAAGAAGTGCGCTTGCACACAAAAGCTTATACCTTGAATAAAATGTTGTCGGTGCCACTGAATTTAAACTTTGTTGTACCTGGAGATCAGTAATTCTGGGAAACCTACAGCCTCCACTTGGAGGTTGGCAACACTAACTCACATATGACTGGGGGATCAACAGGCAGAGTTCTTATCAGCTACACTTCTGCAAAATATCCCTTCAGCAAAATAGCTATGCAATTAAGTTACAAAGCCAATGGCTTAGGATGGGGAGAAAAGAACAGAAATCAGCTAAACTTCTAATCACCCCTCTCACAAATCTGCTGCATCTCAGAAAGTCTGGGAGTCGGCCAAACTTGCAGGATGGGAGATCAGAAGCAGGCCTCAGTTGGGGCAGAGCTCACCAGAGCAGCTGTGCAGATCCCAACACTCTGGGAGCCTCCCCCCCCTGCACATTCCCACTATGAAAGAGACCAATTTTTGAAGGACTCCCTTTTGCTCCCCTCTGTAGGGTTGCCAAGTCCAATTTAAGAAATATCTGGGGACTTTGGGGGTGCAGCCAGAAGACTTTGGGGGTGGAGCCAGGAGACATTAGGGGTGGAGCCAAGATTAAGGCTGTAACAAGCATAATTGATCTCCAAAGGGAGTTCTGGCCATCACATTTAAAGGGACGGCACACCTTTTCAATGCCTTCCTTCCATAGGAAATAATGAAGGATAGGGGCACCTTCTTTGGGGATTCATAGAATTGGACCCCCTGGTCCAATCATTTTGAAACTTGAGAGATATTTTGGGGAGAGGCACTAGATGCTGTACTGAAAAATTGGTGCCTCTACCTCAAAAAACAGCCCCCCCAGAGCCTCAGATACCCGCGGATCAATTCTTTATTATTTTCTATGGGAATAAATCTCCATAGGGAATAATAGAGTTCCCAGCAGATATTTCCCCCCCCCCCACGCTTTCTGATGACCCTGAAGCGGAGGGAGGGCCTCCAAACCGGGGAATCCCCTGCCCCCACCTGGGGATTGGCAACCCTACCCCTCTGCTTGGCAGGAGGAGGAAGCAAAAGGGAGACTTCTAATGGCTGCCTGCCCCTTAAAGCAAGCAGCTAATGGGTGGACCCACTTAGTTGCTCTCTTTAAGAGGCGGGGAGCCATTGCAAGGCTCCCTTTTGCTTCCCCCACTTGACAGGTTCTTATGGGTGCCTGCCTTCCTGTCTACCTTTCTGTCTGTCTGCCTTTTTTCCTATCATCTTTCTTTTTTTTTGACTTATTGTCTGTCTTTGTCTGCCTCTCTGTCATTTTTCTGTCTGCGTCTCTTCCTTCCTTCCTTTCATTTTTGTTTCTCTCACCTTCTCTCTCCCCTTCTTTTTTTACCTTTCCCTTCTTTTCTTTCTCATTCTTTGTCTCTCTTTCTGTCTTTTTCTTTAATTCTATCTTCCTTCCTTTCATTTTTCTCTTTCACTCTCTCCCATCTTCTTCTATTTCTTCCTTCCTTCCTTCCTTCCTTCCTTCCTTCCTTCCTTCCTTCCTTCCTTCCTTCCTTCCTTCCTTCCTTCCTTCCTTCCTTCCTTCCTTCCTTCCTTTCTCTCTCTCTCTTTCTCTTTCTGTCTTTTTCTTTCATTCTGTCTGCCTGTCTTCCTTTCTTCTTTTTATTTTTCTCTCTTTCACTCCTCTCTCTCCATCTTTTTGCTACCTCTCCCTTCCTTCCTTTCTTTCTTTCTTTCTTTCTTTCTTTCTTTCTTTCTTTCTTTCTTTCTTTCTTTCTTTCTTTCTTTCTTTCTTGTTCCTTCCTTTCATTTTTCTTTCTCTCTTTCCTCTCTCTTCATCTTTTTCTACCTCTCCCTTCCTTTCTTTCTCTCATTCTTTGTCTAGCTCTTCCTTTCTGTCTTTTTCTTTCATTCTGTCTGTCTGCCTTCCTTCCTTTCATTTTTTCTTTCTCTCTTTCACTCCTTCTGATGCACTTCCAGTGATTTCAGGGTATGTGGCATATACAAATGAATTATGCTAATGAACTCCAGCACCTCTTTTTCTACAAAATGACCCCTGATCAGAAGAGCTCAACTTCCAGCTGACCAGGTAGGTCTAAGCTGCTGATTTCCTTCCTCCAGCCGCACCCCCCCCCCCCCCGAAAGTTGATGGGCACAAAACAAAATTTCCACAGCAGGAGATCAGTAACTCCCCAATGACCCCACATGGGCTGAAAGTCAGCTTTTGAGGGGACAAATAGCCAGCTCCTTTGAATACACACGAAAGGAATGTGCTGAATTTAGAAGCATTTTCACAAAATGTAACTCTCAGCTGTAAAAAGCTTCTCTGAGACCCTAAGGCCAAAGAAGCAGGTTAATTTTTCTAGTGATATGTGCCTGTATAAATAAAAATTAATGACATTATGCTTAATATATAGAATTCTTCCATTCTGGGCACCAGTCCTCAAGACAGGACTGATGAGAATTATTTTTATAATGTATTTTTCAGTAAAAGGGGAGGGGGAGTTGTAGAAGAAAGCCGCAAATTAAACAGTCATCATACAAGTGATCACATGTCTTAAATGGGCTGCTGGAAAAGAAGTACTGTTTAAAAGAATTTCAAAGTCCATTTCCTCATTATCTGAAATAGTCATCTTTTGAGAAGTAAAAAAAAATATCAGATGGATTAATGGTTTAAGAAGTGGAGAAATTCCAGCTTCCTTTAACAATGAACAAAGAAGTCTGTCTTCAAATGTTTCTTTTTTCTGCAAAAGAATAAAATTTGCCTCTGTCATCACTTCAAGAGAGAAGTTTTCCTGTAGTCATTTTGTTGCCAGAGCAAAAAGAATTGAAATCATGCAAGTAGGAGGAAGTGTTGGTGGAGAAATCACATTTAGGAAAATAAAGCAACACAGACTCTTGTTTTCTCTGAGGAAAGCAGAACTTAAAGTAAAAGATGGGAAAACTGAACATTAAAACTAATTAAAACAAAATTACTAGCCTACATAGGAAAAGATTAATAATGTTCACATTTTCTGACAATGATCTAGTGTCGTTTTCAAAGGACACATCACTGTGATGTACAGTACACCTGTTACTGAAAACTAAGAATATTGATAAACACTATGATTTCACTTTCTTTATTCAAATAATTGATTGGAAGAGGAAACAGAAATCTCCAAATAAAAATACAATAAAATAGATTATTCTTTCACAGTGAACATCATTTATTTTATGCCATTGTGTTTAATATTGCAGGGACAATAAATGGCAGCGCTGCAGTTAAATGGAATGATCTGAGGTTCCTAAAAGTTCAGATTGGCACATTGTTTGACCATTTACATTTACTTGTAAAGGGGAAGCCATGGTTGCCTGTTATGGCAAAGTAAAACAAAATTCAAGTAGCCCCTTAAAGACTAGCAATATTTATTTCCCTGTGAGTTTGTAAGTCCCAGTCACTTCATCAAATATGTGAGGAAATGTGCTGTGATTCACAAAAGCTAATACTGAAATAAGCTGTGATTCACAAAAGCTAATACTGAAATAAGTGTTGTTAGACTGATAACTCATTAGCATTTGTTCTGCCCCTGAGCTTGTGCTTTCTCTGGCTCAAGTGATCAGTTTGCCACCGGACGGTTGCTGCACAGGTACATTTTGATCTGCAACTCCCTCCAATTTCCCTTGTGGCTTCATGTTCTCTAAAAAACAAGAATTGATCACTTGAGCCAGGGAAAGCAGAAACTCTGAGGTGAAGCAACTGCTAATGAGGAATTGGTCTTAGTTTTTAATGTGCCACTGGGTTTTTGTTTTACATCATCACATCACATTTTAGATTATGACAAAAAGTGTGAATACACATGGGATTTTTTTTAAAGGCAGAATAACTAATCATGGTATTTTCAGTCATATGGAACATTAAAATTGGACTTTGGGTGCTTGCAGAAAAATTCCTTTTGAAGGTCAAATTTTGGTAATGTGTACTCAGCTGGCGGCATCTAAATACATAGTCCACTATAGAATTAGAGGGGCAGTGACAGTGGTAGAACCAGGTGACATTTTGCAGAAAAATAGGTGGTGGAGCTCATCCAGGGATTGTTATGCAGCTGCACCTACTATTCAATGGACAAGGAGGTGGAACTCTCAGAAGGAGGAGCAGGAGCTCTCAGAAAGGTTCAGTAGCTGTGCTCCTGTTAGCTTCCACTGAATCTGAGGCCTGGGTAGAACACATGCTTTTCATGTACAGAGTCTCTGGCATCTCCAGTTAAAGGATCTTAGGTGATGGGAATAAGAAAAGGCCTTTCTCTAGCTGAAGCCATGGAGAGGTGCAGCTAGTCACAATAGATGGAGCAACAATCTGTCTCAGTATAAGCAGCTTCTTGTGCTCATAAAATCCCTTTACTTTACATGACCTGTGAATGGCATGCCAAAAGTTAAAATCACCACCTTTCTTAAAATCCATTTCTGATCAGTGCTGCTATGTATTTATCCAAAAAGCACAAGAATTTAAAGGCACATATGCTCTGGTGAATAGCATCTATTTTGTACCTGGACAACTGGCTCTGACAATAAAAAGTAGCATGTTAAAATAGTTGGGGGTGGTGGGGAGGGAGCCCTCTTTTTTTTTTCAAAGCAGTATACATCATTTGCAAGTTTATCAGAATATGCCACCTTGAAAAATGAGCTTTTGAATTCTCTGCAGATGGGACGGCAGCTAGTTTCTGACAGCTAACTAACTCCCTCCAGCATCAGATCCCCTGACATGGCCTGTTGCAAGAGGAAGAAGCTTGAAATTTTCTTTTGTTTCATTTTGTTTTATTTCCTGGGAGCTTTGCTATTGAGATTTTAGAACAAATAATGGCAACATAGACCTCAAAATTCTCAAGCTGAGGAGAATTCTTTTATAACTGAATTTGGTACATATTTAAGTCCTAAGGGAGGTTGGCTCAATTTCCTTGTCGTAGCAGTATCCAAGAGTTGTACCGTGTGTGTGTGTTTGTGTGTGTGTAAAGTGCTGTCAGGTCACAACTGACGTAAGGTGACCCTCAAAGCAAGAGGGTTCAGAGGTGGCTTGCCATTGCCTGAATCTGCATAATGGCCCATCCAAGAACTAACCTGGGCTGACCCTGCTTAGCTTCTGAGATCTGATAAGATCAGTCTAGCCTGGGCCATCCAGGTCAGGGCATGTACCTGCTTTAGGCAGGGATACTTTAGATGGCTCCGCAGTTTACTGTGGAAGAGGATATGTAGTTTACTAGCCAATTCTCTTTCTATTATGCAAGGTAATGTTAAAGTAGGAAATTTTTGACCCCTTCCACTGTGCAAGATCCTGAGGTGGGTTTTGGCTTCGGCACAAGTGTTTCTCTGTTAAGAGATGCACAATAGGCATACCTTGAAGTGGGGAAAACAGACTGCAAGAAGTGCGGAAAAGAGACTCAGGCTATATGGTTACTACTGTGTTAATATTCAGTTTGTCTTAATGATGCTATTTAAAACTGAAGAGTAATGAATGATTTGATTTTTCATGTTATGAGATATATTCAGAGAATAATAATACTTTCAAAACTTAAAGAAACTCTAAATGGAATCCAGTTTGGACCAGGCTCTAAGGACTAAACAACTTTAGGTTACCTTTGCACCTAGAGAACCATGTCATGGGATTCACAGCACCTTTTGGCTGTGGGACCATAAGCCAACCTTTTAGGCTTTAAATAGTTTGAGGCTTGACAGGGGTCATTTCATATCAGGAGCTCCTTTGCATATTAGGTACACCCCTGTGTAGCCAATCCTCCAAGAGTTTACAAAAAAAAAAAAAAAGCCCTGTAAGCTCTTGGAGGATTGGCTACATCAGGGGTGTGTGGCCTAATATGCAAAGGAACTTGGGCTATGAAATGACCCCTGGTGCTTGAGTACATAAGGAATCACTTTGTCCCATACTACCCAGCCTGCCAGTTAATATCTTCTTATCAAGCCCTGCGCTTTGTACCCTTGCCTGCAGAGGTCAGGCAGGTGTTGACAACAGAGAGGGTTTTCTCAGTGATGATGCCTTGTCTTTAGAATGCCCTGCCCTTCAAGGCTTGCCTGGTGCCTATCTTTCCTGTAGCTGCCAAGTCAAAACATTTCTTTTTATCCAAGTGTTGTGTATGAGGACCAGAGTGAAGACTTATATGGGTGTTCCTGCCAGGCTCATTGGAGCCAGAAGGACTGAGCTTGAAGACTCGGGAACAATAGGCAGCCATTTTCCTTGTGAAGCTCCGCCACCTGGCCCTACATTGCACATTCTTGAAACTCGAGGAAGCCCTACTCAACTGCTTTGTTACCAGCCTCTGGGATGAAAAGATGCAGAAAAAGCTGGTGATCCACGAGGACCTCATGCTAACAAAGGCACTCATCGACACTGCTGCCTATGAGAAATCCCATAAGGAGCAACCCGTGACTGGGGTACACCAGGCCACCGCCACTTCTGCCTCTGAAGACTCTGATAGCAATGACACCTTCAAACTTTACCATGCGCCCCCCAAAGTGCTAGCCACCACATGCCACTGAAACAGCACTGGCCTGAGAGTGTGCCAGCTGCAGAGAACCCCATTAGCACTGCTCCACAGTCCTAATAGAGGGCACTCCATGCAGTATGGAAATAGACTCAGGGGCCACCTATACCTTCATCTTGGCCTGGACTCTCAGACAACTGTGCCTGGAGGGGGACCCCAGCTGCACCCATCCCCAGTCATCATTTGGGACTTCTAGAAGCAGGAGGTCGCTGTTCTAGGGGTCGGGTTTTTCTGGGTAAATTATGGACAGTTCTCAGGATCTTCACCATTGCTAGTGGTGGATAGGGACCTTTGTAGCTTATTAGGCTGGCTTGGTTCGATCCCTTGGGAATCTGGGTGACGGGAATCCACCAGACCCCCACAAGCATGGACTTTCAGTAAATTTGCTGGGAGTTTCATCTGAGTTTGACAGGACCCTAGGGATTTATATGGGCCACCCAGTAGTGTTGCAGCTTAGCCCTAGTGTGCAGCCCATACAGCTGAAGGTCTGGTGCATTCCTTTTGCCTTAAAACCCAAGATAGAAGAGGAGTTAAACTGCCTCACGGCACAAAGTGTCTTAGAGCCGGTCGCCATCACACATTGGGAGATATCCATAGTCACGCTCATAAAGCCCGACAGCCGTGTCCGTATCTGTACAGACTATAAATGTATCATTAACAGGGCACTATAGGACCACTCCTACCCAGTCCTAGTGGTCAGCCACGTTTCGGCATCTCTGGCAGGGGCTAAAATCTTTGGCAAATTGGACTTGGTCTAGGCCTACCAGCAGCTCCCAGAAGACGCTGCCACGGCTGAGGCACAAACGTTCATGACGCACAGGAATGCTTTCTAAGTCAAGCGCCTCCAGCTTGGGGTCAGTGTAGCCCCAGAGATTTTCCAGAACTGAATGGACTCTCTTTTAAAAGGTATCCTTTGGGTCCAGTCATTTTTTGATGATGTGCTGATCACCGCCGCTGAGGAGGATTTTGCCTTCCACCTCCGCACTGTGCTCCAGCATTTTGATTCCGTGAGCCTGAAGGTCAAAAAGGAAAAGTGCCTCCTGGGAGTCCCAAAAATAGACTTCTTGGGCTATTTGGTGGATGCTAGTAGAATACACCCCTCTCAGGAGAAGATCAGGGCCACCTGTGATGCACTGGCCCTCACAAATAAGGCGGAGCTACAAGCCTTCCATGGCCTCTTGAACTTTTACCATGCCTTCCTTCCCCACAAGTCGGCTGTGGCTGAACCTTTCCACAGGCTTCTGGACAAGAGGGATTCATGGGTTTGGGGCTGCCAACAAGCCACCGCCTTCCAGGTGGTAAAGGACCTCCTCACCTCCAACAGTTTGCTGGCACATTTCAACAAGCGGCTGCCAATCACTTTGGTCTGTGATGCCTCTCCATATGGGGTGGGGGTGGTCTTTGCTCACGTGCTGCCGGACTGCCATGAGGTCCTGGTGGCTTACTATTCCAGGACCCTTCAGAAACTGGAGCACAACTATATGCAGACTGAGAAGGAGGATCTGGCCATTGTAGTGGGAGTCAAGAAGTTTCATGACTACCTTTATGGCCAACTCTTCACCATCCTCAATGACCATAAACCCCTGCTGGGCCTCTTTGCCTCCAACTGCCAAATGTCCCAAATGTTGTTGCCACAGGTCTTGTGGTGGTCCATCTTCCTTGTGGGGTACCAACACGCCCTCCAATACAACCCTGGGAAGACAATGGACCATGCAGATGCCTTGAACCACCTGCCGCTGCCATCCAAGGACCTGGATCCTTCCCCAGCACACCAGATTCTGCACATCGAGTACCTCCCAGACCTCCCTGCACACACCAAGGACATTGCCCACTTCTCTGCCAGGGATGAGACCCTCTCCTGAGTTTTGGACTGGGTTTGGAGGGGGTGGCTCACCCGCTGGGATGAGCTCTAAATTCATAAGGGTTGTTTGTTGTGGGGAAGTGGGATGGTGGTGTTCCCGGTCCTGTGACAGCGAGTCCTCACTGCACTGCATGAAACCCTCCCGGGGATCGTGCACATGATGTCCTTGCCTGCAGCTACATCTGGTGGCCCGGGATTGATGATGCAATTGAGTCTTGGGTCGCCCGATGCCAACCATGCCAGGAGATCTGCCCGGCACCACCCCAAGCACCAGCCCAACAGTGGGAGTCCATGCACAACCCCTGGTCCTGCCTGCATCTGGACTTTCTGGGGCCCTTTCAGGGGCAGACTTTCTTCCTCATTGTGGACTCCTACTCGAAATGGCTCGAGGTAATCCACATGGCATCCACCTCCTCCGAGGCCAAAATTGGTGCTCTTTGCAGGGTCTTTGCAACACACGCCCTGCCCGACACCCTTGTCTCCAACAATGGGACAGCATTCATGTCGGGTGAGTTTCAAGACTTTTGCGCCCAAAACTTGATTAGGCACATTAGGTCAGCCCCTTTCCACCCAGCCACCAACAGGCTCAGGGTAGATCGCATTCAGATAAAAAACCCAATCACATACAATAAAATCAATAAAACCAATAAATACAGTTTAAAACAATAGCATTACAACAACATTAAATAGCAGGGGCGGGCGGCACATAGTGAAACTTTAGGTGTAATCTTTCAGTGGCCCAAATATGAAGATTCAGATGACAGATCGCTGTGATAGATCACTGTGGGGGGGCAGCCAATGGTATAGGCCAGTGTTTCCCATTTGCAGGGTTGTGACCCGGTACCAGGTCATGGAAGCCTCATTACCGGGTCACAAGAAAAGCCAAAGCTAGCCCCGCCCCATCTCTGTGTTGTGCAGAGAGGAGCTGGGCTGCCTCTCCTTTCTTCTCCCCTGCTCCCAGGGTTTGAAAGAAAAGCTAGCATCCACTGGCACTTTAGACCCATGAAGTGTTCTTCAAAGTATGAGCCTTCATGTGCCTTGCAGTATGTTCTTTTGGAGAGATTTCCCCAGGAGGCCTGGGCAGCAAAGAAGGGTGTGTGTGTTTTTTTCAGCTGGGAGGGGTGGGGAGTGGGCATTCCAGTACCTATTTTTTTTACCAAACAACCCCTGGACAGAATTTTTGCTGGCTGGGGTCATCTGATGGTGAGGAAGGCTTTTTTTCTTTCTTTCTCCCCCCCCCCCCCTTTCTTGCTTGTTTTCTTTCCCTGCAAGTGATGATCTGTCTGTATTCTTGGTGCTGGGAGGGGGGGGAAGCAACCGTGGAAGGGCTTCTAGTGCCCTGGTCACACTGGTGGACATTCTGGTGCTTTTTGATCATTGTATGAGGGAATTTTGGACTGGATAGTCCACTGGCCTGATCCAACATGGCTCCTCTTATGTTTATGTTCTTTCTTTTCATGCCTTTCCTTTCCTTTCCTTTCCTTTCCTTTCCTTTCCTTTCCTTTCCTTTCCTTTCCTTTCCTTTCCTTTCCTTTCCTTTCCTTTCCTTTCCTTTCCTTTCCTTTCCTTTCCTTTCCTTTCCTTTCCTTTCCTTCCATTTCATTCTTTCTCTTTCTTTCTTTCCTTCCATTTTTACTGGATGAAACTTTTCTGTTCATCATGCTGTTGTTGCAGACATAGGAGCTCTGCCAATGAAAAGTTGGCACCCCCAGTTGTGGCCAGGTGGCCTTCTATGAGATTTCTGTGTGAGTGAGTGAGAGTAAGAGGTGTGGGGTAGAAAGAGATTATTGGAGATTACTGTGGTATATCTCAACAGCACTGGAAAAGATGGTACTATGAACCTGGCACCATTTTACTAGTCCTGCTTTTAACAGCTGTCTGACACCAAAATTAAACTCCTCCTGTAGATATTAAAAAGGATGAAAGTAGTTCACTGGCTAAGTATCTACACAACAGGTTGCTTTTAAAGCCATGGGAAACATAGCCAGTAAAAAGCTGCAAGCCCCTCATAAATATCCTTTTGGGATAACTGCAGAAAACCTTGTATGAACTTCCTATAACTTGAAATTAATTCATTAATTGCAGTACAATTCTCTGCTACTTTTCATAGCAATTTCAACCAAAGAAAAGTATGAAAAATAGCTGTCAAAAGATTTTTTTGAAACCAAGCAAGCTTGGTTGTCGCTTGAGGCAGGGTTCCAGTGGTAGCAGCTGAAGGAAGAGCCTATGAATTGTGTCAGCATATTTTGAGGCAGAGCAGCCCAGTGTGGGTGGTACACAGTGCTGCCATTCCTGAAGGCAATGGCAACAGCACTCTCAGCTACATACACTGGCCAGTGCTGTTGAGGAAGGGATGTGTAGGTGGTGCAGGCAATTGAACATGGGCATTAGGAGTGCTTGCAAGCTGGAGAAGAATACACAACAGATAGGTGCATGCAGGTGTGGGGGTGAAAAGAGAGGACCACCCACTTTCCACCCCCATTTTGGCTCAGCATGAGTTTCAGAGATATTTTTCTGAAAATGAATTTACTTCCAAAGAAGAGGAGGGTTTGGGGGAGTGCCCTAGAAGTGACATCACAGGAAAAGGTGAAGTTTTGCTTCAGTGTGCCTCAGAAGTGACATCACTTGGTCTTTGACACCACAGGAAATGACATAATTCCTGTCTCTCAGCTGCACCCCAAAAGTCTCCTGGCTCAATCCCCAAATTTTAGTGGGCCACGAAGGAGAAGTGTAAAAATAACCGGGCCATGGGAAAGAAAAGTTTGGGAAACCCTGGTATAGGCAACAGAGTAGCGGACGCTCGCCTGCCTCAACTAAACGCCTGGCAAAACAGCTCCGTCTTGCAGGCTCTTTGGAAGGGTAACAAGTCCAGCAGGGCCTGCACTTCCACTGGGAGCTGATTCCACCAGGTTGGGGCCAGGGCCGAAAAGGCCCTGGCCCTAGTTGAGGCAAGTCGGACGTCCTTAGGGCCAGGGATGACCAAAAGGTGTTGGTTGGCCAATTGCAACATCCTTTGGGGCTCATATGGGGAGAGGCAGTCCCACAGGTCCCAGGCCACAAAAGGCTTTGAATGTCAATACTAAAACCCTGAAATGGATCCGGTACTCAACTGGTAACCAGTGCAGTGCATACAGCACCGGTCGGCTGCTTGCCTGTATAGGCAATCCAGTTAAGAGCTGCACTGCCGCGTTTTGCACCAGTTGAAGTTTCCAGATCAGCCTCAAGGCACACCTGCATAGAGCGAGTTACAGTAGTCCAACCTGGAAGTGACCGTTGCATGGATCACTGTAGCTAGGTCTTGGGATGTCAGATAGGGCATCAGCTGTTTGGCCTGTCACAGATGGTGAAAGGCAGATCGCGTAACTGTTGTGACCTGGGCCTCCATAGAAAGGGAGGCATCCAGTGTCACCCCCAGACTCCTCACCTTCTGAGCTGGCACCAAAGGGGTGCCATCTAGGATGGGTAGTCAGATGCCCAATCCTGGTCCCCCCTGACCCAGGTACAGGACCTCCATCTTGGTTTTTCAAGTTTAATACGGTCATAGACCAGTCAAATTAAATACAAATAACTTAATAAAATACTATCAGGTAAAACAATAATCAGAATAAAATATACACAGTATGATATAATTTCCCTCCAGAATACTAGTTAGGTTCTATAGCCAAGGCATTCAGTTGGATATTTCCCTTAGGAATTGCTTCCGGAGACTTATAGCTCGCGAAGCAAATTTTGCCACACATAAAGTGGTTCTTTTATTCCTATCCACCAATAATTTGTCTAGCTGATATCTAATATTTCTCCCAGGGACACTGGAACAGATCGGGAGTATATAGTCAGCCCTAATACACTGATATAATTTACATTGGAATAATACATGTTCCCTATCTTCCGGTTTCTTGTCCCCACAAATACACAATCTTTCCTCGTATGGTTGTCCTGTGTATCTGCCTTCAATAATAGCTGACGGTAACATATCAAGTCTGAGAAGGGTAAATGCTCTCCTATACTCAACTTAATCAAGATTATGCAAGTATGGCATCGGTGTTATTTTATGTAGCTCCTCTATTCCTGGTAAATAACCTTTAAGCTGATTCAAATCATGCTGTCTTTCGACATCCAAGATTCTCTGTTTAAGAAAGGGTTTAACCAAATTGTACTCCATGTTGAGCAAATATTGTTTAGATAGTCCATAATAACCCAACTTGGACTCCGTTTCTCTAATCCACGGAGGCACAAACGCGTCTCTTGCTATCAGCCCCGCCAAACTGGTGGGCTGAGTCATTAGTTTATACCAGTAAAGAATAGCAGCAATCCACAGTCTTGCTTTCACAGTGACCATACCCGTTTCTACTCTGATAAATGAGTTGGGAGCACATGGAGGGACTTGTAGTATATGCCTAAGGAACTTTGATTGCACTTTCTCCACTAAATACCAAAGATGCTGATATGGTGTTATACTCAAGGGTGCCCCATATAGAATTTGGGCGAGGGCCTTGGCCTTAAAGACCTTAACTGCAGCCGCCACGTTCTGCCCCCCGGAGGTCCAATAGAATTTCTCTATGGCTCCTGAACTTTTTGCTGCACTTGTTGTAACATATTCCACATGTGCCTTCCTGGCCCCTGAGGCCTGAAAGACTACCCCTAGGTACTTAAAGCAGCGTGTCTGTTCAATAGCCCTATCGTTTCTCTTCCAATGATGTACCTTGGGTCTATTTGCAAAGGCTAAAATTTTGGATTTTGGATAATTTATTTCAACCTGATTAGCTTGGCAGTAAAGCGCAAGAATTTTCATTGCTCTCCTTAGCCCAATTGGGGTCCTAGAGACCAGCACTGCATCATCCGCATATAGCAGGAGCGGGATATGCCTATCTGCAATCTTTGAAGCATGTAGCTCTGGACCACTTAAATGTTCCCCCAGATTGTTTATAAAGAGGTTAAACAAAAGTGGCACCAAGATGCAACCTTGCTTAACTCCCTTCCCTACTTTAATGGCTTTCGTGAGATGTCCCTTCGGATTTATCCTTGTCCTGATCTTGGTATTCCTATATAATGCTTTTATCAATGCCAGTAGCCTCTGATCAATTCCCATCCCTCTCAATTTTCCCCACAGTATGTCCCTCTGAACCATATCAAAGGCAGATTTAAAGTCTATAAAGGCAGCGTATAGGGCAGAGGAATAACAGCAGAGGGCTGTTAGAGGAATATTTGGAAATAAGATGGTCTAATACTACACAATGATCCAGAGTGGAACAACCCGGTCTAAACCCAGCCTGTTCTTCTCTCAGGATGTTATTACACTCAATCCACTCCCACAGTTTCTCTTTAAGATGGCTGGCATATAATTTGCTTAGGATACTTAAGAGACTGATGGGTCTATAGTTATTTGGGTCATTTCTATCTCCTTTCTTATGAATAGGTACAATAATTCCAGTATCCCAGCCCGTAGGTACCCTCACTGTCCTGTCTATTTCAGTGAATAATTTGGCAAGTACTGGAGCCCACCAGTCAGCATTTTCTTTAATTAATTCGGTTGGGTTTAGCTTCGGCTGGCTTAACTGCAACCAACCTGCCATGGCTTTTAACACCCTGGTTAGGTGGTCTGGGGCGATGTCCAAATGGCCGTCCATCAGCAGATAGAGCTGGGTGTCATCTGCATATTGGTGACAGCCCAGTCCAAAACCTCAGGCAATCTGGGCAAGGGGGCGCATGTAGATGTTAAACATCATTGGTGATAGAATAGCTCCCTGTGGCACACCACATTCGAGTGGATACTGCCGAGAGGTCTGCTCACCAATTGCCACCCTTTGTCCCCGACCATGGAGAAAGGAGGAAAGCCACTGTAAGGCCACCCCTTGAACTCCAACGTCGGCAAGGCAGAAGATCATAATCAACCATGTCAAACGCTGCTGAGAGATCTAATAACAATAGCTGCACTGACCCGCCTAGATTCAGATGCCTTCTAAGGTCATCTGTGAGGGTGACCAGAGCAGTCTCTGTCCCATGACCAGAGCAGAAGCTGGACTGGAAGGGATCGAGGGTAGAAGTATCCTCCAGGAAATCTTGAAACTGCTCTGCCATCGCTTTCTCAATTACCTTACCCAGGAACGGTAAGTTCGAAACAGGACCATCGGGTCCAAAGATGGCTTTTTCAAAAGCTGACGGACCACTGCCTCTTTAAGTTTAGCTGGAAAAGTCCCTGTTTCCAAGGAAAGGTTAATAATATCAGCTAAAGAGTCTTGGATGCCCCCGCCACCTGCCTTAATAAGCCAGGATGGGCATGGGTCCAATGGGCAAGTGGTCAGCTTCACTGCCACCAAGATCCTGTCCACATTTTCCAAAGTAAGACGGCTGAAGATGAGCAACGGGCTTCCAGCTCCTGTACTGTATCAACTGTAGCAGGAAGACTCTGACGGAGAGTCGAGGCCTTATCTGCAAAATAGGTCGCAAAAGTCTCACAGCCTATATCCAATTCTCTAACTTTTGGATTGCCTATTGGCAATGTAGTCAATGTTCGAATCGTTCTAAATAATTGGGCCAGACGCAACTTCACTGACGCAATGGAGGCCACATAGAATGCCTTCTTAGCGGACTTCACTGCCTTCTCATAGGTCTTCATAAATGCTCTATAATATAAATCTGCCTGTCACCTAAACAGGAGGAGGGCTGCAGGTCAACTCGGACTTTCAGGGCATAATGATCTGATCATGGGACTGGAGTGGCAGCTATCAGATCAGGTGTTATCCTGGCCCCAAAAACCAAATCCAGTGTGTGACCAGCCTGGTGAGTGAGAGTTGATATAATCTGGCTGAGTCCCAGTGTCTCCATGGAGGACACTAGGTCCTGCGCCTGCACGGATGCTGCATCATCAATGTGGACATTGAAATCCCCCAGGACCAATAACCTGGGGAAGTCCAATGCCCAGGGCAATAGCACATCCAGCAGGGCAGGCAGGCTCTCTGGGGGGGTGTTAGGCAACCAGTACATCACCCAGATTGCCAAGCTCTCCTCAGCCTCCCACACCAGGCCGACACATTCAATACCAGTTATGTTTGGGGCAGGGAGTGCCCTGAAAGAAAAAGAGTCATGAGTGACCTGTTGAATTGAGCAGGTCTTTGGTAAGGCAGCATACAAGTTTTCTAGATTTTTTAAAAATAATATAATATTTAAAATAGTAGTCCTTCATAGTCACTGCTGCCATCATGTTCTACTCACTTTTATACCTGTAGGTACATTGTCAGCAATGTTCCCTCTAAGCTGAGTTAGTGTGAGCTAGCTCACAGTTCTTTAGCTTCCAGCTCACACATTTTTATCTTAGCCCAGGAAAAATGGCTCCAAAGCAAATTCATTTATGCAGTAGCTCACAACTTTAATGCCAGTAGCTCACAAAGTAGAATTTTTTTTCACAAGTCTCCACAGCATAGAAGGAGCATTGATTGTCAGTATTGGCCTTCTGTAAGGATGCTTACAAATTTTTCCACATCTGAAGCTCTAAACTATCTGCCCTTGCTTCCAAAGTGTAACAGATTTTATATATATATATATATATATATATATATATATATATATATATATATATATATATATATATATATATATATATATATATATATATATATAATTTATTTTGTAGATTTATACACTGTGGATCTTTACTGTTCTGCTTTTAAAAATTGCTGAATTACACCTGTGTATATGCAACTTGTTCCAACATTCAATTCCTTCAGGTAACACTCCTCTAATTCCATCCATCCATACTTCTGTATTGATAAAACATTGCAAACACACACACACACATATATAATCTATCTATCTAACTATCTATCTACACACACACTAATGTCAGTGAGACTGTATGTTCCACTTTTTCAAGGTGATGTAGGGTGATGTTTTATCAGTGCCTGGGAGTGTGTGGGCTCACCAGCAGCACCCCACATCAAACGAATCTTGATACTATCCTACATTATATCATGTTTTTAAAAAATAAATAAAAATAAATAAATTGGAGTTTGCTATTTTATTTTTAGTTTTAACATAAACTGTTTATAACTATTATCATGAACCACTTTTGAACCATGAGGAAAGCTAGAATATAAATATCTAAATAAAGAATAAATAAATAAATAAAAATTGGCCAGCATTAGCAGACATAATATGTGAAATTCTGTTCAAAATAAATTATTTTCCTTATTATTGTATATTTCATTATATGAAGCTAGCTACACAAGAATTTGCAGGGAGAAATTATGTGAGTTTTTCATTTTATATTTTTCACTTACCTTTTTCCTGTTTGAAAAACATAGTATAAGCTTACAACTAGGAGAAAAACCCACCTTTAGGGATCATTGAATACTGTGGACTGAATCCTAGCCTTAGATGAAGTGTGAGCTCAGCTACTCAGGGTTAATTGTATTCTAATTCTTAACAATTTACCCCTTGTTATACCTCGTTAATGAGGTGTAAACAAGGTGTGATTAGATGAGCCAACTAGGAGCAACAAATGTAAATTTTCTGTGCTGTCTCAGTTATGCACGTTTAACCGGGGTGGATGCTAATTGAAATGGCAACAAAAGTGGGTTTTTTAATCAAAAGCTCTACTGATTTAAACAATAACAAACTCAGTCTAAAGAAAAAAACTAAGATATTAAAGACTTAAGGAAACAAAAGAAAATAACAGAATGGATTATAAAATGAAACTTCATAATAAGCATCTATTACAATTTAAATGTAGAATTCATAGGAAACAAATAATAGGTGTGGTGGTCATGTTTTGAGAAACACAATGCAGGGGTTTTTTGTAGAAAAAGTCCAGCAGGCTCATTTGCATATTAGGCCACACTCCTGATGTCCCCATTCTTTCACACAGCAGGAACTCATTTGCATACTAGGAAAGGAAAAAGGAAAGGTCCCCTATGTAAGCAGCAGACGTTTCTGACTCTGGGGTGATGTTGCTTTCACAATGTTTTCATGGCAGACTTTTTTATGGAGTAGTTTGCCATTGCCTTCCCCAGTCATCTACACTTTCCCCCCAGCAAGCTGGGTACTCATTTTATCGACCTCGGAAGGATGGAAGGCTGAGTCAACCTCAAGCCAGCTAACTGAAAACCCAGCTTCCACCAGGGATCGAACTCAGGTCGCGAGCAGAGCAGTACTGCAGCTTTAACACTCTGCACCACAGGGCATACTAGGACACACCCCCTAATGCCAAGCCAGCCAGAACTGTGTTCCTGTTCAAAAAAACTCCTGGCACTATGCCTTTAAAAATCACTTTCACTTTATTCAGGTTTAACAAGTAATAAGCCCTAAACCTACAGTCAAATGCTAGAACAAAGATGAATGTTCAGCATTTTTATTGTTTTCAGTGAGGACCCATTTCTGCCAGAAGCATTCTTATCCCTCAACCAAGCAAGATGAAATTCTCAGGGCATATGACCTCAGGGATCATCTCAGCTTTAAGTCAGGAAGGAAAAAGCCTCCCCATTCTAGAGGTACTTATGACAAGGAACAATATTTCCTTCCTGATACTGTGTTTTACATGTGAAGAGCACATTTGTGCATATTAATGACAGCTGAAGATACCTGAAGCATTTTAGACAATCCTTAAGCCTCTATCTGTTGTGTCTCTAGATGTCTGTTATCATTTGATGGTGCAGATTTTGGCATTTGGCCTCAGACTGAAATGATGAGGGGAATCTTTGCTGTTCACCCATTATGATGTGAACATAGGTTAATTATCCTTGTTAGATCTGGTTCCAATAAGGTATATGTCTGCTAACTCTCCCTTCAGAGCTCCACCATAACCATCCCAGAAAAATTAAAAGATAGCATTGGGACAAGGAAACTGAAAGCAGAACAGGAACGCAGTCACTGTTTCAGTTCCTGGCTGAAAAGCTGGAAGTAATTTTATTTGGATTAGTTATCCTTCAGTGTTCAAAAAACAAGAGTATGTTTGTATTGGATTTTGATTAGTTACATTGTCGGTGCACATCCCTAAAAGCAAATCAGTTGTACACTTCAACAGCTCCTATCTGATTTCTCTGTCTGGTTCTTTTTTTGGTTCCTCTTCAGCAGCAGTTATCTGCTTCTTTTCTCTTTGGTTTTACCTCAGGGGGATTCATCTGACAGTTTCCAACATTGTGCCCACATAGAAACTCACAAAGCGGCAGCCAAATGGAGAACCAATCACTTAGAATCTTATCACCTGGTGAAATGAGCACTACAATAGTGCATTTCCCCACATTTTTGTTTAATTGGACAGTTTGATTTTATAACCACACACTACAGACAACTGTAGTTTTCCGTATGGCTTTCCATATGGTTATAGCCAGATTATGTGAGCATATAAGCAGCCATAGCATGTCAGCACGCCCTCTCTAGGGTGTTCAAACATATAAGCTAAAATTATTGGAAAGACTGTACTGTCCTTCCAGTAGTTCTTATCCCACAGTGTTTGCTACTTTTTAATTTTCCTGCCAGGATTCTTGTGCCTCTAAAAACTCAAAAAACAAAATTGCTTTTGGAGCATAGGAAATTCAGTGGTGGTTTGTCTGTCATCACTTTTAAAATGCTAAACACTGTTACTTCTGACCAATTTGAGAAGTTAATATTCAGCTAGGTTTCTACAGTATGAAGTATTATGGACAGACTGGTTAACTGGCCTGTTTCCTTTTTTCCTATGGACAGTTCAGCTTGGCACTGTCTCTAGTCATGTACAGCATGCTTGTTTGCAGCTGTAACATCAGACAGTCCTGGAACTGTTGTGCAAGGAACTGGGCAAGTGTCCAATGTATGCCATCAGCACAGTTAAGGGTATTGAAGTCCAACAAGAAAGATGGTGTTCTGGTGTGAGTTTCTAGGCCAAAATTTGATTTGTGAGCCCCATGAGACCACCTTGCTTTGCTTCTAGAAATATGTGTATTTTAGAAAGATGACACAAAATCCTTAGACATTAGATATATTGAGGGAATCTTCCTGGGACATCACTATATTTAATGGTACAATGCCTGGTCTCTGTGCAGATGATAAGAGCTGCAAATCAGATACCCATATGCAAGGTAGGGTGTCTACCTCTTTGACAGACCCCATGACATAATTTCAATACTTTATTCACTAGACCAGACTAGCACTCTGTTCTTGTCAATGTTATGACATGTATCTTAATCACAAAGCACAAACCACATTTCAAATGTTTTCCAGGACATTCTGGACAACAATTTTGACATGCATCAATAATATGATGTAGCATTTGGCAGCATTCCATTACCAACATCTCAAAGCATTTATGAGAACTTACTATCCATTCCGTGCAGATTTGTACACAGTCCTCTTTTTTAGGCTTCAGATTAAGTGAGCTAATGTATTTTGAATAATCCAAATAGTTCCATTTAAGTGGTCTATGAAAAAAAAATCCACACACAAAAACATATATAGTTAGTTAATGGTAAAGGTGTGCAAGCACCAGTCATTTGCGACTCTAGAGTGACATCGCATCACATTTTCACGGCAGACGTTTTACGGGGTGGTTTGCCATTGCCTTCCCCAGTCATCTACACTTTCCCCCCAGAAAGCTGTGTACTCATTTTACTGACCTCAGAAGGATGGAAGGCTGAGTCAACTTTGAGCCAGCTACCTGAACCCAGCTTCCACTGGGATCAAACTCAGGTAATGAGCAGAGAGCTTGGACTGCAGTACTGCAGCTTTACTACTCTGCGCAACGGGGCTCATAGCAGATTACATCAGTCTCCTCTCCTCCATTTTAACCCTCAAAACAGCTCTGTGAGGTAGGCCAAGCTAAAAGTATGTGAGTGACCCAAGGTCACCCAGAAAGTTTCCATGGCAGAGTGGAGATCTAAACCTGAATCTCCCAGAGAAATCCAATCACAAAAAAATGGGGGAAGGGGGAAATTGAGCTTCAGGACAGGCCCTTGATAAATAACAGTTGCTCAATTCTGCTTATGCTTACTTGGGAGGCAGTCTCATTAAACAGTGCTTATGTTCTAACAAGGGGTATGCAAAAAAAAAAGAATTCGGAATTAATTGGATTTGGAAACATACAGGGTCAAAATATTCGGAATACTGTATATTTCCGAATACCGGTACTTGGAATAGCCGTATATACAGGAGATATACAGCTATTTCCAAAAATATGGCCCCATTATACCCTATGGCCATTGAAATCAATGGCAAATAGGGTATATTGGAAGCTGCCTGGAGAGGAGGGGGTTGAGGGAGAGCCCCCACATTTGCAGGGGACCTGCAGGAGTCTCTCCCCTACAAACCCCCCAAGTCCCAAAAAGATTGGGCCAGGGGATCCCTGTCTTTGGGCTCCCCAAAAGGCCCATTGCCACCAATACTGAGGAAAACCCAATTAGCCACTTCGTCAGCTATAATTGCTGTGGGGAAAGTGGCTCTGGCCAGAGGGGGGTTTGAGGGAGAGGCCCCAAAACTGCAGGGCAGCTGCAGGGGACTCCCCCGCATGCAACCCCCCTGGCCCAAAAAGACTGCATCCATCTGTGGGCACCCAAAAGGAACACTATTCCCAATGTTGAGAAAAAACCAATTAGAGCCACTTCCTCCGCTGCAATTATCATGGGAAAAGTGGCTCTGGGGAGCAGGGAGTTTTGAGGAGAGCCCCCCAAACTGCTGTGCAGCTTCAGGGCACAGTCCCACACAAAACCAGGGGGTCCAATTCCTGGGGCACCCAAAGCCAAAGCTAACTTCACACCAGAGAATCTCTATAGGACCCAAATGCACTACATCCATCTATCTACTCTTTGAACCCTGCTGGCCTGAAACCAACCCAGTTGCCAATGTCACTGCCACACAAAACATTATCTGCTCAAGGTCTGCTTTGCATACCTGGCTGCAGCAAACCCAGATGCCAGCTCTCCAGCCCTGCCCCAAATAGCACAACTCTCAAACAAGAGAAGCGGTGGACCACACCTAGCACCATCATTCTGTATCTGACACAAAGCAAGAAGCATTTAGACTTACCTTGTGTGGTGGATGGTTGGCTAGTCCAGGCTTTTTTGCATTACCCAGGGTGCACCACGATGAGGCAAGCCAGAGTTGCACCCCAAATGAGGAAAATCACTGGGAGGGCCTCAGATTGTGTGAGAGAAAGGAAACCATTCCTTCTCTCTCAGCTCAGCAGCAGCACACCAGCTATCACTGTCCCATTAGAGGGACCTCAGCATTGGTATGGCTGCTGGCTGCCTGTTATCATCACTGGCACCTCCCTCTTTCTTCCACTGCCCCTGAAAAAAAACCTGGGTTATCCTGGCTGGGCCTGTGGGTGCTGTCGGTTAAGTTGGGGGCTGCAATGGCCCTTTCAGTATTATTAGGCATGTGTGGATGGGGACTGGGGAAGTTTGGATTTTAAATTTTAAATCAGCATTCACTTTTGGTTTGGGGATGGATGAGGGGTGGGGGGGTGGTGTACTGCCAATCAATTTGTGAGTGAGTTTTTGTGCTGTCTTTGGACTCTAGTGTATGTTTAGTGGGAGAGCGTTTTACAACCACCTTCCAAGCACGGACCAAGAGAGGATGCAGGCACAAGTAGGTGCTCACTTCATTCACTCTCAAAGTCTATGTTTGGAGAGCCGAACAGAGGCAAGTTGACCTTCAGGAAGACAAACTGCTCAACTGTCCAGGGTTGCAGGCAATTGTGATGTGGGCAGATAATGTCACCCATATGTGCAAAGATGTGCTCACTCTGCACGCCTGTCGGTGGGCATGAGAGGAACATCTTGGCCACGGAGGAGAGAGCCAGCCAGACCCCCTCCTTTGCGACCCAGTAGTCCAAAGGAGATGTTTCCTGTGACTCGTTGGGCTCCAAAAGATAGTCCCTCACCATCGCAGCACCCATCTCCACTCTCAGGAGCCTACCGCTCCCAGAGGGGCAAACGAGCCGCCCGATGAGTGTCATCTCGGCACTCTTCTTGACATGAGTCTGGTAGGAAACACTGCCTAGCCGGGGAGGTTGGAGATGAACAGCAGTGGAAGTGGCAGATGAGCTTCTTCCACCCCCGTTCTCCTCAGCTACCGGCACTGGGCCCGCCCTGACTCTGCAGCGCTCGACCTTCTGGGAGAGCTCGTCTCGCCAGCAATCGAGCTCAGTGGCCCACTCGGTGATCATGCCCTTAAGGCACGGGTCTAACATGGTCGCCATCATGTAGACCTTATCCTGGGTGAAAGTCTGAAAGCGGGCCTCAAGCCATTCCTACAGCCTAACAACCAAGGCGCGCACTGCTGGAGGAACTTCTGCACAGCCTTGAGCTGGCACTAGAAATGAGGCCAGGTCCTCATGGGCCATGGGGACGACCAGTGTGATGCTCGCCGTGTCAGACGAGAGCATTTCTGTGTCGGTCGTGAAGGGCCCAAGAACCTCCACAGTCTGAGAAATGACCACCCAATCATCTTGGGTGAGACAGTTCTCATTCTGAAAGACCCTCGTCTCAGAGACAAAGGTATCCAGGGCTGCTCTCTGCTCCACCATGCGCTCCAGCATGGCACAGGTGGAGTTTCAGCGTGTGCTGATGTCACCGATCAGGCGGTGCCCTGGCATGCCTGACAGTGTCTTTTTCTCACGCAGCAGATACAAGTCCGTATTGCTGCGTGAGAAGTGACCCGTGATGTGCCGACACTTCTGGAGCAGAAGACAGTATTCATGGGTCGCGGCTAGATACTGATGATCCTGGCTTTTCGTCTGGTCCAATGCATCCTTTACCACGAGGTGGGGAAGATGGGCCACGCAAGGAAGGCATTTTAGGTCCTGACCCTGGACAGCCACCTTGATGTTGGAGCCACCGTCAGTCACCACGAAACCTGTGGCGATGTCCCCGCTGCCTACCCAGCCCTCTAACTGCCATGAGAGGATGGCTCTGAGAGTGTCCAATGTGTGCGGCGCGTTGACTGCTTCGGTGTGCAGCAAAGCCCAGTGATAGCCAGCCTAGCGGCCCTGACCCTGCTTGCTGCTACTGCCACCCCCACCCTGCAGCTCACTGGGTTTCCACCAATGTGCAGTCAGTGAGAGATACCTCTCAAACTCATGTTGGGAGCTCCAGATATCTGAGGTGAAATGAACAGTCCCCCTGGCAGCACTGGACAAATGTTCCTTTATCATAGATGTGGTCACCCTGAAAACAGATGGCACAATGGTCCTACTAATGGTGGTTCTCGCAGGAACTTTGTACCAGGGCACCAGGTACTCGAGCAACCCTAGAACCCCAGGATTCTCGACCACTGAAAATGGAAGCCCATGGGCCACCGACCTGGCAAGGTTCCAGGTGATCACCCTCCTGCTATACCTGATTCCCCCTCTTGGCACACAGATGCCACCCCCAACAAACATATCAGGCAGAGATGGCTGGCATTCCTGTCCTGTCACGGAACTCTCCTGGAAAGCTCTGGAGGTAGTCGCGATGGGACGGACCTCCTGGCTGGGTGATGTTGGCTGCTTGGGCACCCCAGCACCAGCCTGCTTCTCCCCCTTAAGAAGCACCACCTGGTGGTCCTTCTGCAGGTGGTTCCGCATCCCCCCCGGAGTCAGGTGGGCAGGATCCACCACGACTAATCTGGGCCCTGCACAGCTGGCACGCACACAGCGTGGATTCTCCATAAGTCGGAAATGCTTCCAGAGTTTGGAGGTGTATGGATGCCCAAGCTGACCAGCAGCTTGGGTGTCTGGAGCCATCTCCTGTGAGGTGCTTGGGGCAGACACATCATGTCTCTGGGTGGCAGGAGGGGCTGGCTGCTGGGGGGAATTGGGCAGAGATGGAAGAACCTTGTGTGTCTCCATTTCTTCCCCCTCCACCCCATGCGGCCTCCCCTCCTGGCCATCCCCTGAAGGACTGCTGGTGTCTGAGGGAACCAAAGAAGGGAGCTGGTCCTCCTCAACTAGCTTCTCCTCCAGCTCCTGCACAACACTCTGCACCCTCCTTGGGGTGATCATTTTGGACAGAAAACTGTCCCCAAAGCTTATCTCCAAGGAGGGCTGCTCTTGCTGCTCCTCTTCTGGCTGCTGAGGTCGAGCAACATCAGCTGGAGAAGAGACTGCCCGAGCAGCAGACCCTTGCTCAGTGCCAGCACCTAATGGCACCTCTGCTGAGGGCACCCCAGCAGCAGCCTCGATGAAGGGCCCAAGGCGGGGCTTCATCACACTGGCCAGAGGTCAGAGTGCTGGAAGGCAGCTGTGGAGTGGCCCTACACACATGTGTGGGGGGGGGGAACTGGGTCCTCCCCCTCCCTTCCACCCCTCTAGTCTTCTCCTTGGCCTTGCCCCCAGGGCCTCTCTTCTACTGCCTATCACTCACGTCACCCTTGGCCAGTCTCACACAACCTGAACTGAGAGTGGGGTTTTTCACAAACCTAACTCATTACACTGTACCCTGAACCAACAGGTGCCCTGACTTCTTTTTAAAACCCTCCCACCAAAACTTGTTTTTTTGGTCCCTAACCTGTTTTTCTTTGGGTTGGGGTATTAGTAGTCTGGTAAAGTTTAGGAGACTAGGTGATCCTGCCTCTACCTGGCTACAGTTTTTAAAAGGCTACCTTGAGATGAAGGCAATCCTTGTTATATCCTCCTAGTTAAACTTCTCCTAACTAGATCCTGGAACAAACCGGATTTCCTTGCAAACTAGAAATCAGGTGTCCCCTATAACTTGAGAGAGGCTGTGGTTTACACTATGGAAATCTTAGGATGCACCAGCTTTCAGTGGCTGGAAGCAAGATGCACTGCAACTCTAGTCTTTTCAAAAGGGAACCTGATGTGGCCTAGTAGTCACGCTGCCTTTTATGAGAAACCTAAAATCTTTTTAAATTGCCCATATGTGGCCTAGTTGAATTTTGAAAGAAGCCCTAAACTGGATTAATTTGTTTTAAAATTTCAAAAAAACACAATCCCTAAAAACACCCTTATTAGTGGGGCAGCCTATTTAGTGGTCCTAGCCAAACCAAATTTACCCTCAGACTCCAAAAATAGCTCTATAAAAACATGAAAGTGACGCACCCCACACAGCCCACACACCAACCCCCTCACACTAACCAGAGGTAATTTAAAAAAACCAAAAACGTGACAGAAAGAAACTTAACTTTTAACCCCCCCCCCCCCCAAAAAAAAAGAACTAGGAAAGGGGACAACAGGACAGGATGCAAAACCAACAACAAATCCAAATAAATCACTGAGAAAAGGCCAAGAAACTCAAAAAACGGATATTTTAACAATAAAAAACCTCAGGCCAAATCACTCAACAACAACAACCCCCCCCCCCAAAAAAAAACAACAACAACAACCCAGAACTAGGAAAAGGGACAACAGGACAGGATGCAAAACCAACAACAGATCCAAACAAATCACTGAGAAAAGGCCAACAAAGTTAACTGTTAAAAAACTGAAGTTTTAACAATAAAAATTAGGTCAAACAGCCCCCACCCCTGCCCAAGAACCAGAACCAGAAGAGAAAAGGAACAACAGCAGCACAACACAGCAGCAACAAATCAAACACAGAATCCTTTTAAAATAGTAAAAAACTTGACTTTTAACAATACAGAAACTTTACCAACCCCTCCCCCCAAAAAAACCCTTCACCCTAACCCCAAGAAATCCAAGCCACCCAAATCAGGAAAAGTAAAAGGACACTGCACTTTTAAAAGTCCTCTCACTAAAGTAAGATATGGGCAAATTGGCAACCCCCCACCCCAGGCCCCCACCCCCAGCAGAACCCTCTAACCCCGAAAAGCTACCCAGTACCCACCCACTCAAATCTGGATAAGTAACGGGACTCTGAGTCTTAAAAGTCCTTTTACTTTTATCCTAACTAAAATAAAAACAAGAACCCCAAGACTGTCTTACCTAGAGGTCTTCTCTTCTCCAGGCAGGTCAGGCAAGGATACCCAGGTAAACAAAAGAACAATAATGTTGCTGATGGCTGGGGATTAGCCCAGCCATCAGCTACACAACAGTCCTGCAAAGCATGCATTTGAAATGCATTTTGCAAATGCATGCTTTAGATTGGCTGCTAGGGCTCCTTTCCCCCTCCCTCCTTGATCCCAGGGAGGCTATGGGAGAGGCGGAAAAGGTTTTCAAAGACAGGAAAGGATGCAAGAAGCTCTCCTGAGGCTGCAGAAGCTCCTTTCCTGCCTTTTCTATGGACTTCTGAATACTTCCGAATCAATATAATGCCTGAAAATTGGATTTAGAAGTATATGACCCCATATACTTCCGAATCAGGGAGTATTTGGAGGTTTATTCAGTTCAGCTGAACTGAATGCACACCCCTAGTTCTAACCTACTAACAGTGGATTTATGTTTCTGTATGGATTAAGTAGTATTCATTCAAATTTTTGAACTGGACATAAAATGTGACTGTTTAATGATGAATTCCTAGGAAAACCTAGTTGTCTTTGCAAATAACTGAGCAATGCACCTTGGCTCAAAGCTCAGTATGAGCAACAGCCACACCTTCTGTTGTGTATGTGGACTAATGTTGGGTATTATTAACAGTGTTCCTGTTTGGCTCATTGGAGCCTTTAGGACTGAGCTTGGGGACTGAGGAACAATGGGCAGTAGGATCCAAATCTTGTATGAAGTGACTAGAGAAGGTGGGTTCACCCTTAGGTGGCACATCAACCAGCTGAGGTTTCATGCGGCTCCGGAAGACAAGGTCGGGGACTACAGCCCCGATGACCAGCTAGTCATTTCACCACCTCCACCAACCGAGCCAGCTGAATCAGTGGCCCCAGCTCCCACCCCCAGGCCCGAGCCTGTGGCCACCAAGGACTCCAAGTCACTGGCTGAAACTTCTGCCTTGCCACCCCCCCCCCCCCCCCGCTTGCCATGCCTGAAGCCGTGACCGCTCCTCCGCCCACTCCGGCGCAGAGGTGGTCTACGCAGGAGCACCACAAGCCTGCCTACCTAAGGGACTATGTCTGCTAAGGCTTGCAAAATAGGGGGGGAGAAATGTGTATGTGGACTAATGTTGGGTATTAACAGTGTTCCTGCCTGGCTTATTGGAGCCTTTAGGACTGAGCAAGGGGACTCAGGAATAATGGGCAGTAGGATCCAAATCCCTGCTGCCCTGCTCCAATCATAGGCCCCCTGCTGGTTTGAATGATCCAATGGCGTCCTAACGGGGGAACCTTGAAGAGTATATAGTTGGCCCCATTGGCCCAGTTCATTAGTCTTAGAATCTTACTATGCTGTACTGAATAAAGAGAGCTATGATCACTGCAACCTCACCTCTTCTTTGCGTTGAACCGACTATATTATACCTTCCTTCTCCTTGCCTGCATAAAACTGTGCAAAGAGATATTGCCCATTAATCCTCTTACTCCACAGCATGTCATTTAAGGGATCGAGAGATTGTGTGTAGCCTTATGGGATTGATTTATCCTTCCAAGCTCCCTGGAACCTTACATCCCATGGGCTGGTATGGGTGACTTCCCTCAACCTCAGGTTGCTTGCCAATCTAAACAACTATCATCACACTGTTAATCCTGCCAACCCCAGCAGGGTTTAACCAAACCCTTGTAAACTGCAGCACACAGCTGGCAAAAACAAGGCAATTTTCCAGGCCAATTTGAAGGAAACTTTCACAAAATTCCTCATTGCCCACACAGAAACCAGCTAAAGTGGTGGGTAAGAAGCTCTGCACCAAAGGTAAGGCAAAATCTCTGAGAAGCCTGCACTGCTATTTTGCCTATTGGTCAGACAATTAATGCCATTGTTCTTCCAAACCACTGTGTGTCTGTTTACCTTTAAACTTCCCAATAATGCGTAGCCATATTTGCTTGCCATGCCTAGCCAAGGTTAGAAACAAGCTTCCTATTAGTAATTGCTGTTGTAAATAATTTTGTTTTTTTTAATGTGATGGGTCATAGTGTTCTAATTTTACTAAAATACTGCATCACCCTTACTTCTTATATTAAATATGAATATTTGTGTACTAAGTTCTTATCAAGTGAGATTTATTTATTTATTTATTTTTAAAAAGCCTTTAAAATCTCACAGTAGCATTTCTTTTTCTATGCAATTAGGGCAGGAGTATAGCCTTGCTGAAGGTTGGGCTGGCCTTCTTGATACAGACAGGAAGTTCTAAGTTTGCAAAAAAAAAGGGGGGGATGTAGTCACTTAAAAAATAGTTTGGGAATGAATTAGAATTCCTAGGAACTCATTAGCACATATATAAGATTTTCAATTATCACAAAAGGAAATATAAATCATTAGTGGACTAAGATAATTGACACAATAGAGCATAAATATTGTATAATCTCTTTTTCTTCCCTACTGGAATGCCTCTCCTGAGTAAATTAGGATTATGACCAACACTACAGGTAAAAACTAACCTATTCAGGAAAGCTTTGTTTAAAAAGTTTATGTTTTATCTATGGCTAAATTAATATACCCTTTTTGTTTGGTTGTTAGTCTTTTTTTTGGGGGGGGGTGGTCAAAGTGAGCTATTTTCACTGTTGGTTTTACCAGTTTATTGCTTGTTTTACAGCATTCCCCACAATAGTTATATCATTTTATGCCCAATACAGACAGTGGATGCAAAAAAAAAAAAAGACTATCAATGACATTAATTGTGCTCAGTGCTGTTACTATGGTCAGGTAGTGACCCATAATCTTCTAGATTTTCAGCTTAAGAGGAGATTTATTGAGGGCTCACAATCTGCATGACATAGCAAGCCCTCTGCAATTAAATTAATTCTTCAAAAATCACACTTCTCTGTCAAAGTAATATTCCCCTCCCTCTTAAATGTTAATAGAGTTCATCAGGAGTGGTTGGTTTCATAATTGTAGTCAACTGAAGACTGATTTTTAAATCCATCAAACCCATATTTCTAAAAGTTCTTCAATTTATAGGAGACTGTTAGAAGCTGGTTGTCTCTTGGAGATCATCCTCATACAGTCATGGTAGTCAAACTCCTGAGCTTTTGAAATGTAGCTTATTGAGAATGCCACTGATGAACAAAATAGTATAGATAAAAGATAAGAAGTGTAAGATATGGTAAGATAAAAATATGAAATTCCACCTACCTCCAAATATGTCAACAAATATGTCATTGATTTGATTCTTGTTTGGCTACCTAGCTATTGTTAGATTTTTCCTCTAGGAGCCGCTATTCATTATTTTGGACAGTGATGCATTCAGAAATGACATTTTCATTGAATTGTAAAACACTAATTAGCTGTCAATGCCAACAGCACACTGAGAAGTGTCATCTTACTATGGGAACAACAGCAAATTTCATTGGTCACAATATTGGTATGTTAGGAAAATACAGACTGATAACTCCATGGTAGAAACCAGCTTCAATTCTCCTTAATTGGTCTGACAGCTGATATTTTGTCTGACTTTGCTTGAGTAAGAGCACTACAGTTTCTCTTGCCTTTTAACTGATGAAACACTGCAGTTTGTACCAGCCACCTCTGTCAAATTTGGGAAAAATCTGTGTCCTCCAGGATGTTCTGAGAAGATAGTACAGGAAAGGAATAGGAATTATCTTCCTTGCATTGTTTATTTAGTAGAATGAGGTTTCCGATGTGAAGGAAAGCAGTGTGTTGTATGAATATTCACTTTCCTATTTGCCTAATGTTGTTCTGTGACCATCCTCACATCTTCTGTCACTTTCAATGGATAATATTGTTGCTCCTGTTTTTGCTGCTATAGGGTCTTACATTGAAAACACAAAACTATAATGCAAAACACAAAAACTAAGCATGTACACCACAGTGGCTCACAGACAAAAGGCTTTTGACAAGGTACCTCACCAAAGACTCCTGAGTAAACTAAGCAGATGGGATAAGAAGACTGTTTTTCTTATGGATTAAAAATCAGTTAAATGACATGAAGTGTTACCAGAATGGGTGGTCTCCTAATATTTTGGGGAATATTAGCTCTTAAAGAAGACCTTAGGCTTAGCAAAAGGCAGTAACAGGCAATCATTACACAAGTTGTCTACCAGTATTTTTCCTTAGAGAACTTTCAGAATTAACCAGACTGCTGCTTAACCAAGGGAGGCTGTTTTATTAATAGAAAATAATACAATAATTCACACATACTGAAAATAGATTCACACTGGAAACAAACACACAAATTTAACACAAAATGAGAGATGAGAAGGATATAGTAGGGATTTGGGGGAAAATACAGTTACTATTCAGAGGCACAGCAGTCCATGGGGCAGAGGATGTGAATATGGAAAGTGGTCAAACAGAATTTGGGGGTGCAAGTCTCTAGGAAGACAAGACAAGGCACACCCACAGTGGGAAGTGCTAGTTTAGAAATAAGCTAAAATGTATATGGGGATATGCTGATGTACTTGCCCACTAAAAACAATGTACTGGTGCAATTAACTGGGAGTAAAACAATATGCTGGGTAATGCTGAATGGAGCACCCAGGGAAAGACAAAGAGGTTGGCATAACTGCATCTATGTGAGAGGATGGGTTTCTATCTATGCGAGAGGATGGGATACATAATTCATGTTATAATAAAGGTCCAATTTAAACATCCATTCATGTATTTTAATACTTCATATTATAAATTTTGCATACTTCATGTTGTAACAGAGGTCCAATATTGACATTCCCAGAGGTCCAATATTGACATTCCCATATTGCAAAAAAAAAGTCTATGAGCACCCAGATATAGGCCCATTTCATCAGTAGACATCCTCAGGAGTAATGCCTTTCTATATTTTTTCAGGTTTAACAGCCACTAGTACCAACCAAATGTTCATATTCTTCTTACCACATCTTTTCTTTCATTCTGGAATAAACCAAAATAATGATAGCAAAAGATAGCACATAGCTGAATGGATGTTTAAATTGGACCTTTATTATAACATGAACTATGCAAAATTTTAAATGTGGAGCATTAAAATATATTAAGGTTTTAAAATGGTGTCCCACCGCAGGACTCGGCCGAGGATGGGATCGTCACACCCGCGGCTGCCCACCCAGCTGAGCCTGCCAGCAAGGGCCCTCCCACGTAGGACGCCAAGAACACCCAAGGCTCCCTCACTCACCACAACACTCCCGGAGCCAGGTGGCAGCTGTGCCAGGTTCTGTGGCCGCCTGACATGGCAGAGACCTGCCCAACACCATGGAGAGTCAGGCCCTGGGCAGCAGCAAGCTGAGGAGGCCCCCTTCAAGCTGAGGTGGCTGGCGACACTGCGCCCTAAGATGCAGCCCCCCAGGAAGCCAACCCAGAACCTAGAAAAGGGAAATACCCTAAGACGCCACACATCAGCGTCGGGGCTTATAAGGAGGGGTGGGGCCAGCCCAGGGAGGGAAAGGAGAGTGGGGGTGGAGCCAGGGGAGAGAATAAAAGGCAGCCAAACAGCGAGGTCAAAGAGGAAAAATAGTGGTTGCGAGGAAAGGGCTGCCTACCTAGAGAGAGAGAGGATGAGGAGTCCAGCGCACCACCAAGGATAGGAAGCTTTGGGTGGTGTAACCCAGCCCCTTCCCAGTTCTGAGACCTCCACAGCTGACCACCAAGAGCCGCACTGGGGGTGCTGGCCATGAAGAGACATCAAAGGGGGGCGGCAGGGGCGTGACAACATGGTGGAGGATGCGGGCACCACCCCCCTTGTAGGGCCGCCCCACCCCCACATCCCGGCTCCTCCGGGGTGGACAGCCAACCGCAGAGTTCGAGTTTCAGCAGCACCTTGTCCGGCAAGAGCAGCGACGACACCATAGTGGAGGTGGAGTTAGGTGCCGCCATGGACACCAACCCCCTGACGCTGGATTTGGCCCAATTTGGGGTGGGCTGCAGCCCCTTGCCCCCTCTCACAAAGCTCAGACCCAACGACGATGTCAAAGCCTATTTTAAAATGTTTGAGCGAGTGGCTGAAGCCGCCCAGTGGCTGAAGACACAGTGGGCCTTTGTGTTGGTATCCTACCTTATGGGTGAGGCCCAAGCCGCCATGAAGGCCCTGGAGTGGGCTGAGGCCACTGACTATGACAAGCTCAAGACCGCCACTCTGGATCGACTAGAGGTCACACCCAAATCCCATTGCCAGAGGTTCCGCTTTTGGCAGCCGGCCATGACGGGCGCCCCTGGTCGGCGATCATCATCCTGAAAGGCGCAGCCACCTGGTGGCTGTGCCCCATGACAGACAATGGGTGGTATATAGTGGAGCTGATAGTAATAGAGCAGCTTCTGCAAACATTTCCACCCCGGATCCGGCACTGGGTGGCCTGCTGGAAACCCACCTCGGTAAAGCCCAAGAACTGTGGGAAAATTTCCAGGCAGTGGACCACCGTGATGTACCCCCTTGGCTGGACAGCAGGAAGACCCCAAAAGGAGCTCCTGTGAACCCCGGGCACTGGATGGAGGGCGTGCATGGCCGACGCCTGCTTGCATGGCACCTGGTCCACGATGGCTTTGGGACCAGCCACCGCTCCCTAGACTGATGAGGTGGCCTGGCCCCTGGGAGGGCGGGGATGAGTTCCGACCCCCACCAGACGAGCAGCACATGCTGGGGGAGGTGGGGCCCTGATTCACCTGTGGCCAGTGGGGGCACCTGAAGAGGGAATGCCCCCTGATGGAGTGTGATGCCGGTTGGGAAGAGGCACTGCAGACCACTGAAGTAGGGGGGGCACCCACCTTTCTGGCACTTCCCTTGGGCCTAGGGGGCCACCAGGTGCAGGCCATGGTAGACAATGGCAGCTCTGTCTCCATGGTGAGAGCACACCTGCTCCCTGCACACTTGCCCATCAGGTGGATGGCTTCCATCGCCTGCATCCACTGCCATACGGAACAATGTCCCATGCTATCCATCCCCCTCAACTACCTGGGATGCTACTGGAGCGTTCTGGTGGCCAAAGTGCCCTGCCTACCATACCCTGTCCTACTCAGGCAGGAAGCACCCTGCTTCACGGATATACTCAAAGCAGCCAATCCCGGGTAGCGTGGGGGGGCCACCAGCCGATGACCAGGTCATAGCCGCTCCCACCATGGCAGAACCTGCGGACCCTGAAGAAGGGCCCTCCACCGGAGGCCAACCCGGGGATGCCCCTTGGGCAGCCTGGCCGAGAGATCCGCAGTTCATAGAGGTGTAGAAGGCGCACAAGGAGATGAAAGACCTGAGACGGCAAGAAGCGATCTGTGATGGTGTGGTGGTCAAAGCTTGTTGGGGCCAACGCCTGCCCAGGATCATCTGTGACGAGGGGGTATGGTACCCCAAGGTAAAGGGGCAGTTGGGGGCCTATAGACAATTGTTAGTTCCCCACCGGTATAGACCAGAGTTCCTTCATGGGGCCAACAAACCATCAGTGGGCCGGTCACCAAGGGGTAAAGAACACGCTGGCCCAGGTGTTGGCCCACTTCTTCTGGCCCTCAGTTGCCAGGGAGGTCCAGGCCCATTGTAGGTCCTATGACCTCTGCCAGCGAATGACAGCCTGGGCCAACCCCCGGGTGCCTCTGACCCCTCTGCCCATTGTAGGCCAACCCTTCGAGAGAGTGGCCATGGACTTTGTCGGGCCTCTGCTGCATACCCCACAGGGGGCTTGCTATATCCTGGTCCTTATGGACTATGTCACCCAATATCCAGAAGCTATAGCCTTGCCTAGCATGAAAAGCGCCGGTATGGCCTGAGCCCTGATGCACTATTTTGCCCATGTGGGGCTACCTCATGAGATACTCATGGATAGGGGGACCCCCTTCACCGCCAACCTTATAAGGCAGGTATGCCAGATATTGCATATTCAGCAATTATTCACCTCCATCCACCACCCCCAGACAGATGGGCTGCTGAAACGGATCAATCAGACACTTGCTGAAAAAAACAGCTTATGCCCACCCCATGGCGTGGGATCTCTACTTGGACCCCCTGGTCTTTGCGGTACGTGAGACCCCCCAAGCCTCCACCAGATATTTCCCCTTTGAGTTGCTTTATGGGTGGCAACCACGGGGCATCTTGGGGCTAGTGGAAGGGCAGTGGATCCAAGGCGGGGATCCGGCCGCCGAACCCCCACATGAATATGTGAGACAAAAACAAGAGTGACTGACACTCATCCGCCAAAAGGCCCAGGAGAACCTAGAAAGGTCCCAGGAGACCTAAAAGAGGCGCTACAACAAAGGCACCAAGGCCTGGGAATTTCAGGCAGGGGACAGCGTCTTAGTCTCCTGAGGAGTGATGGGTCAGCAGCAAGGGGACCCTTGGAGAGGACCCTTCTGGGTCACCCGGGTATTGGGGCCTCTTACTTATGAAGTCCAATGTGGGCCCCGGCCACATCAACAATCTGAAAGAGTGCTGACAGCGGGACCCCCCAGCAGAGACAGGCCTGCTGGCTGAGGACCCTGGCAACCTGGGTGATGGCACACTCCCCTGGACCACTACTGCGCACACACCTGAACTCCCAGTGTTCGATGAGGCCTTCACCCCCACCCAGCAGGAAGACCTCCACAGAGTCCTGAGAAAATGCCCCTCGGTGTTCTCCACGAAACCCGGTCTGACCTATCTGGTCCAACACCACGTCCTAACGCCCCCAGGGCAGGTGGAGAGAGCCCGGTGGCGACCTGTACCGCAGAAACAGTGGGACACCATTGCATGAGAGGTTGATGAGATGTGCCGCCTTGATGTTATCGTGCCCTCCCAAAGTGGTTGTGAGGAAAGGGCTGCCTACCCAGAGAGAGAGAAAACGAGGAGCCCAGCGCACCACCAGGGATAGGAGGCTTCGGATGGTGTAACCCAGCCCCTTCCCGCAGGGCCCCCTATATATACACACCCAAAGTTCCCACACTGCCTGTGACTGGACCATTCAAACCAGTCGGGGGCTCTTGACTGGAGCAAGGCAGAAGGATTTGGATCCTGCTGCCTATTGTTCCTGAGTCCCCCAAGCTCTGTCCTTCAGGCCTCAGTGAGCCAAGCAAGAACTCCAGCTTATAGCTACAATTCTAAGCACATATACAACAAAATCTTTAGAATTTTTAATTCCATTCAGCTTTGTGCTATCTTTTGCTATCATTATTTTGGTTTATTCCAGAATGAGAGAAGGTTCGGCCCCTTCCCAGCCAAGCCGGCTTGCCGGCGCTTGGGCTGGGGGCCGTCTTTGCCTCCCTGGAAGGAGGGAGGGGCGACATCACCCGACATACGGGTGTTTGTCCGGGGCGCGGAGCCGGGGCTTTATAAGCCCTGGCTCCCGCCCCCTCAGCACGCAGTTCCTTTGGCTCTCTGAAGGAGAGCCACGTGCGGTTGCGGCGTGGAGAGGCCCGATCGGAGAGGGACCTCGGCGTGGCGGGAACTGCAGCAGCGCGAGCGTCGGCTCCTGTGCGCTCGGCGAGGTCGCGTGCGGCGGCTGACTGGCGCTGGCGAGGCTCAGCTTGTTACTGTGTTTTTGGCGATTAGCGGCCGGTAGGCCTGAGCGGGCAAAGCTAGCGCGGCGGCCTTGATTCCCCAGCCCCTTGGCCATGTGGGGCCGATCCTGGGCGGCAATTTAGGTGGCAGCGTGCTGCGGCCACTCTTGCTTTCCCTCAGAGCGAGGGAGCGCGCAGCGGCCCCCTCTTAGCGGGTAGTTCGCAAGCGGGGGATCAGTTGCAGGGCAGTTGCCTTTCATTGGGCTAGAGCCCGTTGGAGTGGGGCTTCAGCCAGTTCGGGTCATTAAGCACTGAGCTGCTCTTTTGGTTAGGAGTTGGGGCTTGTGGGTACTTTGGTGGGCGCAGATAATTGCCTACCCCCCCTCCCCTTCTTCTCTGGCCGGTCAGTCTGAGCCCTTCTTCACTGGTTGCATATAAGGAGTTTGTAGACAGCTGGCCATTATGGCTCTATCACGCAGCTGTGGTGTTAGTGAGCTGGGGTTTGGGGCTTTAATCTGTGCCCTTCTGGGAAGGTCCCCCCCCCTCATTCTATTGTGCCTGATGGGCCCGGCCTTGCCTCATCCACCCCCCCCATCCTCCCAGGTTGATCAGTGGCTCCCATATGGTAGGGACGTTGCCGTGTTTCAGGGTCGGCGCAGTCAAGCGCTCTCCCTCCTTTTACACTGTGCCCGCTGATGGCGGGGAAGAGGTTAACGCTGTAATATTGCAGGCCCAGGCTCTGCTCAGGATCTTACCAGGGTGGACGGTGGCTCAGTGGTAGAGCAGTGGCTAAGGAAGCAGAAGGTCCCAGGTGCAATCCCCAGCATCCCCAAGAGAGGGTCCAGGCAAATTAGGTTTAAAAACCTCGGCTTGAGACCCTGGAGAGTTGCTGCCAGTCTGAGAGGACAATGCCGACTTGGAGGGACTCAGGGCCGGATTCAGTAGAAGGCAGCTTCATATGTTCGTAGGGGCATATGTTCATCTGAGTTGATCCCTGGCGGAAGTCGGGGGTGCAGGTAGCTGGCTCGAGGTTGACTCAGCCTTCTATCTCCCCAGTTTGGGGAGAGCCAGTTTGGTGTAGTGGTTAAGTGTGTTGTTTCTTATCTGGGAGAACCGGGTTTGATTCCCCACTCCTCCACTTGCACCTGCTAGCATGGCCTTGTGCCAGCCATGGCTCTGGCGGAGGTTGTCCTTGGAGGGGCAGCTGCTGTGAGAGCCCTCTCCAGCCCCACCCACCTCACAGGGTGTCTGTTGTGGGGGAGAAAGATGAAGGAGATTGTGAGCCGCTCTGAGACTCTTCGGAGTGGAGGGCGGGGTATAAATCCAATATCTTCTTTTTCCTATCTTGGAGCTGCTTGGGGGCTGGCCTGATTTTCTCTCCCCTAGTTGGGTGGTTGGCTGCAGGGCGCATTAGCTTTTGGGCACCCCTCCACTTATTGTGTCAATTAGGCTGGTCAGGGGAACTTGGGACCGGCCGGTTTAGGTTTCGCACATGTACTGCTTCGTGCCTGTCTGCGGGTTGGAGGTGTCCTGATGGCACCCATGAAAGTGCAGGGCGGGTCTGAGGGCAAACGGCCTGCCCGCCCGCCAGGGGGCCAGGCCCGCAGCCCGGTCCTGCTGAGAGCCGGGGCAGGGTAAGTGGGTCCGATGGGCCACTACGGGCCTGTTTGAGGCCCGCGAGCAGAGAAGAGTCGCCGGGGTGCTCCCATCGGGGAGGGGCATCGTCGCACCTCTGGGTGCTCATTGTAGCTGACTTTTGATGGAAGTGCTGGCCCACTTGTCTTCTTTACAGGGCGACACACCTGGGCCCGAACCTCAGGTGGAACCGGACCGGGAGGATGGCCCGAACGAGGGTCTGTCGGGTGATCGGGTGAGCGGCGACGCGCTTGGAGGTGAGGTGCAGCGGACCCCAGCTGTGGCTTGAACGCCCTTGGTGTTGGGGGTAAGCTCCTTTTGCAGCAGACACATGGGTGCCCCTGGGGTCCTATTAAAATGCCATCCCCCGCCCTGGCGGCAGGGGGTGGGGCTTGGAGTACTGGGCGGTCCGGAACTCTCGCTGAGCAGTGGGGTGCCGGGCCGCATTGGGTGGTTTGGGCTTACAGGGTGGGTCACCAGGCTGCCCCGGCAGGGACACTTGCTGTTCCCACGGTGTCCCCCCCCCCAGCATTTTGCCCCGGGGGGCAGCAGTATGCACATCTGCAGGGGGCGTGGCCTGGTGTAGCACCAGGCTGGGCCTAGTGTGCAGGGCAGAAAACCCTACAATTTTAAGTGCGAGTGTTCGCTTTACGGGGGGGGCACGCCTTCTCCGCCTATACCAGGTCGAAGCCGAGGCCCGGGGGTAGGCGCCCCGGCGGGGGTTGTGGCTGCAGTCAGCAGCCCCCCCCTGGAAAAGGTGCCCGGCCCCATTCAACTGGGGGTACCCAATTGCTTATTACTTAAGTTCCCATGTAAAGTTCCCATGTAAAGTGGAGGGTCAGTATCTGCCGGAGGTGTTTTCTTTGGGGTTTTGGATCCCTTATCAGGGGCCTAGGCCCACATTGTGCATAGCCCCCCTGGGGGTGGTGCCTAATAAAGCGCCAGGGGAATATCACCTCAATTTTCACCGGTCATACCCTGGAGGGGGGCTGGTAAATTATGGAATTATGTTCGGTACGATGCACTCTCTTTGACCAGTCGGTCAAATTTACTGTGGGGTTGTGGTGTTGGGGCTGCGATGGCAATATGCGACATTAAGTCGGCATTTTGCCTCTTGCCAGTTCATCACAAGGATCTCGAGTTCTTGGGTTTGGTTTTAAGAGCAAAATTTTACATGGATCGCACCCTCCTGTTGGGGGTTCGGTCTCCTGCTCTGTATTTGAGCGCTTCAGCTCCTCGGTCGAGGGGACGTTATAGGATAGGGTCGGGTTCAATAACACGGCGTACTATCGGGATGCCTTTCTTTGGTCGGCCCAGCGGTTGTAAGGTGATGGGCCTGGCTCTTACATGCTTTTCAGGTGTTGGCCATTCGGCTGGGGGACCTTTGGCATACAAGAATGCTGAGAGGCCTAGTACGGTGCTTACATTTTAAGCATTGAGCTTGATATTCGCCAGCAGGCGTTTCGGTGACCAGAGAATAAGGTGGCTGACCTTAGGGGCCGTTTGTGCCCTGGAGGGGGCAACGCGAGGGGTCGCTGCTCTAATTACATCAGGTGGTTGGTCACCTTAAATTTGCATGCAAAGTGGTGCACCCGGTAGGGCCTCTTGGGAGCATATTTGGGACGCTAGGGGTCACCGGCGTGGGCAGCTGGTTTAGTAGGGATATGGTAATTTTTGAAATTGTCCCTATTCTAGCGGCCATTTGACTTTGGGGTGAGCTACTCGCCAACCAGTTTGTGCTTGTCTCGGGCGATGACAAGTTATCAACTCTTTGACCTCTAGGTCGGGTTGGTGATGTACTCAGGTTATTTACACTGTTTTACTTCCGGTGGAATACTTGGTTCCCGACAGGGCACGTACCCGGAGGCTGCAATGGGGTGGAGGACGTTCTATCTTGCCAATAGATGGAGCGCTTTCGGCAGCTCGCCCCGGAAGTGGACTCGCGGTTGGCGCAAATGCCACTGGCCCTCTGGTATCTTGGGAAGCTGAACCTGGTTAGGTCATTCAGCTGGTTTTGGACTTAGTACTAAAAGGATTTATGGTAGAGTGGCTTCCCTATTCCGGGACTTTGGAGGGCTGCTGCGCGCTGCAGGATTACTAGCCGTTTTCGGCGGCTCATTTTATGTACTTCTGCGTGTTGCAGAAAGAGAGGTTTGGGGTTGAGGACTATTCGGGTCCAACTGGTGGCGTGGGCCTTTATTAGTGAAGCCCCTGGGTTTGTTGAGGGCATTCGACAGTGCGGAACTGCATGTTAGTTGGCTGGTTCCGTGGCATGGTTATGCAGCCCCCCTTCCAGGGCCGCTCTGCTTCATCGGCTTTGTTGATGGCCTTTTTCGGCGCTATGTTTTAGCGAGTGGGTGTACGGTTTAAGACCGCCCTACGGGGCGGGTGCCCCAGGCCAGGGATGTCAACAAGGTTGGCCTGTGGATGGCGACAGCCTTTGGTGCTAGGTACGCCCGTTGGTAACCAAGGGGGTATTTGTGCAGGGTGGTGGTTTCATCGCCTCCTGGTTGTTATCTGTTCTGACAATTTTCTATCTTTCAGGTGCTGTGGCTCATAGTGAGAGGATCGTTTTCTCATCTGCGCACAGCAGGGTGTCCAGGCAACCCAGCACGCTCATTGTAGTGCGGAGAGAGGAGGGCACCTTCTCCGCACATCTCGGCATTCACCTGGGCGGTTTCAGGGGAGCCCCTATGGCCTAGCACCATGTGTGCAGGTGGTCGGCATAAACCGTAGATGGGCTACACGGCTCAGTGCGGGGACTGCAGATCACGGAACAGCCTCACCTGAGCGTATCCTTCCGAGGGGGATTGACGCTATCACAGGTGGTGAATGGCTTGGGGCCTGGCCGCTCAGCAACAACCCGAATCTGGCGGGTTTGTGCTGGGGGCAGGGTGGCTCACCCTATGGACAAGGCGGGGTCAGGGTGTGACCCCAGGGCTTGTCCTCTCGGCTGGCCCTGGTATGGTCAGCTGGATCGGCATGCAAGAGTGGAGGTGCCCCCCCCTTTCACCTGGTGGTATGGAGCGCGCTAGGCGCAAGGCCATTAGGGCCCTATGAAAGCCATGGAGAATGGCTTGGGCTCTCTCCCAGCAGGCTTGGCCGACCTCCGTGAAATTCAGCGGAGGTGGCCTGGAGTTATTTTGGCAGGGTCGACAATCCTGCCGCGTAGGGTGTGGAGCCAGGCCATTTCTCCAAGCGGGTGGAATTGAACGCGCCAGGCGTAAGGCCGATAGGGCCATTTAGAAAGCCATGGAGGGGGGATTGGGAATTTTTCTCCCCCATCCGGCCATATGGGTCGAGCAGGCCGTCCTGTATCGGCCGGATGGCGTTCATCTGTCTGAGGTGGGTAACCGGGCCTTTTTAGACGAGTTACGGCAGGGGGTGCGGTTGGCTCTGGGCCACCCGTTGGGGCGCTAATGCCTAAGCAGAGGCTTGGCATTGGCGGTGGCTGGAGGAGGTTTGGCCACAGGGTTTTCCAGGGGAGCACCTATGGCCTAGCACCGTTGGTGCGGTGGTCTGCAGGAACCGTAGATGGGCTAAACGGCTCAGTGCGGTGATGCAGATCACAGGGAGCCTCACCTGGGTGGATCTTTCCATGGGGATTGATGCCAGCCCAGTGGGTGATGGCTGGAGGCCTGGCCGCTCAGCTACAACCCGAATATGGCGGGCTTGTGCTGGGGGCAGGGTGGCTCGCCCTTTTGGACAAGGCGGGGTCCAGGTGTTGACCCCAGGGCTTGTCTGGTTCGGTACTTTCACCCCCCTGCCAGTTACAGGTTAATTGTTAATAAAGCGGCCCGGTTTAAAACCCAACACTTGTGTCTGCCTCTTCATTCCGACTGGGGGGGCAAGGTTCGGCCCCTTCCCAGCCAAGCCGGCTTGCCGGCGCTTGGGCTGGGGGCCGTCTTTGCCTCCCTGGAAGGAGGGAGGGGCGACATCACCCGACATACGGGTGTTTGTCCGGGGCGCGGAGCCGGGGCTTTATAAGCCCTGGCTCCCGCCCCCTCAGCACGCAGTTCCTTTGGCTCTCTGCCCACCCCCCCTTCCCTTTTGGCAGTACAGGCGTATGCCGGTCGCCTTATTAGGGGCCAGGTAGGAATTTTTTCACTTCCACACAATTGGCGCATGTGGGGGTGTTTTTTGCCTACCTTGCACTGCCTAGTAGGTTAGGATTTGTTAGTGGTATTTGTTATGGTCGCAGGCTGGAGGAGGTTTGGCCACAGGGTTTTCCAGGGGAGCACCTATGGCCTAGCACCGTTGGTGCGGTGGTCTGCAGGAACCGTAGATGGGCTAAACGGCTCAGTGCGGTGATGCAGATCACAGGGAGCCTCACCTGGGTGGATCTTTCCATGGGGATTGATGCCAGCCCAGTGGGTGATGGCTGGAGGCCTGGCCGCTCAGCTACAACCCGAATATGGCGGGCTTGTGCTGGGGGCAGGGTGGCTCGCCCTTTTGGACAAGGCGGGGTCCAGGTGTTGACCCCAGGGCTTGTCTGGTTCGGTACTTTCACCCCCCTGCCAGTTACAGGTTAATTGTTAATAAAGCGGCCCGGTTTAAAACCCAACACTTGTGTCTGCCTCTTCATTCCGACTGGGGGGGCAAACAATGTAGTAAGAAGAATATGAACATTTGGTTGGTACTAGTGGCTGTTAAACCTGAAAAAACCATAGAAAGGCATTACTCCTGAGGAAGTCTACTGATGAAATGGGCCTATATCTGGGTGCTCATAGACTTTTTTTTGCAATATGGGAATGTCAATATTGGATCTCTGTTACAACATGAAGTATGCAAAATTTATAATATGAAGTATTAAAATACATGAATGGATGTTTAAATTGGACCTTTATTATAACATGAACTATGCAAAATTTTAAATGTGGAGCATTAAAATATATGAAGGTTTTTAAATGGTTATAATAAATTTTGTTATTCGTCACAGTAGTTGTTTAACTTCCATTGTTTGTCCCACCTGGGAACTGGCAGCCCTATCACTGGATCAGGAAGGGAGGAACCAGGAGCTGGGGTTTTGTGATAAGGATTGTTTTCTCCTTTGGGCTTCTTAATGCAGAAGAATATCTTTTTTGTTTTAGAGAGGGGGAATCTAATGCCTGGAGATGCCCTATAGCCACCTCCCAAAATAACGAGTCAGACTTGTGCTTAGCTGCTAGGAACTAGGCCTTATTTTGGGCAGGAGCTCATAGGAGCAGAGCTATGGAACCTCTAAATTTTACTGTCCTTGTGTATGTGTGACAGTCCTGTTTCTTTCTGACCCCTCCTGCAATAATTGCTTCTGAGCTCCATTGTTCAATCCCCCCTGTGAGAATTTTGCTGAACTCTAAAATTTGACAAACTTTCTAATATTTTCCCCCCAAAAACATGGGAAAATAACCAAAATATATAAAGCAGACAGATGGAAATCTTCCTCTTGCCACTGTGGCCACATAGGAGAAAATAATTTTAAAAAGTATGATGGGAGTGAGATTTTATTATGATAACTATGATTCTAGAAGCCTTTTAAGGTAGATGCTGAACTGATATAATTTAGTACACCTTCCAGTGATACCAGGGGTGTGTGGCATATGCAAATAACCTCCAGCACATATTTGTCTGCAAAATGACCCCTGCTAGGAACTGTTTTGTTTGGTCCTACTCCATCTTAGTTTTTACTTCCAGGCCCCACTCTGGCCCACTCCTGAGCTAGACAAGGCAGGCATTTGTACTGTTAAAGAACTGGGGGTGAAGGATGATGAGGGATGTCTTTTACCCAGTGTGCTCTTTACAGGGGCACATAGGGGGCCTAAGAGAAGTGAGCAGCAAGAATAAATGGCCAGTTCTCACAGTGGAGGGAAAAAAGCAGTGGTCCCACAAGGATTGGTACATGGGTTGATACCATTTAATTTACCAAGTTTGCAGATGACACAAAATTATTCAGGATGTTGAAAACCAAGGCTGACTGTGAAGAGCTCCAAGAGGATTTCCACGAAGTGGGTGAATAAGTAACCATGTGGCAAATGAAGTTGTGTGGGTAAGGTGATACACACTGGGACAAAAATCCCAACTTCAAGTATAGGCTAATGGACTTGCTGAGACTAAAGGGGAGAAAGACCTTGAGGCCATAGTGAATAGCTCAATAAAAGTGTCAACCCACTGTGCTGCAGCAGTGCAAAAGGCAAACTTTATATCAGGGATTATTAGGAAAGGTATTGAAAATAAAATGGCCAATATTATAATGCCCCTGTATAGATCTATGGTGTGGCCTCATTTGGACTACTGTGTACAGTTCTGCTCACTATATCTCAAAAAAGACATTGCAGACCTTCCCTATAACAATAAAATGATGAGTCTGGGACTTTTCAGCTTAAAAAAAAAAGATTACTATAGGGGGGACATGATGGAGGTTTATAAAATTATGCATGGGGTGGAGAAAGTGACAAAGATAATTTTTTCTCCCTCTCCCAAAATACTATAACTCGAGGGCAGCCAATTAAGCTGATGGACAGTAGATTCAGGATGGACAAAAGGAAACACTTTTAAACACAAAGAATGATTAAAATATGGAATTCGCTGCTAGAGGATGTTGTGATGGACACAGGAATAAGCAGCTTTAAAAGGGAATAGATAAATTTATGGAAGAGAGGTCTATCCATGGCTACTAGGCATGGTGACTGATGGGAATCTCCATATTCAGGGCACTAAACCTCTGAATCCCAGAGACAGGAGGCAACATCAGGGAAAGCTCTCTGCTTCTATGCCCTGCTGATGATCATCCAGAGGAACTGGTTGGCCACTCTGTAAGACAGGATACTGGACTAGATGGACCATTGATCTGATCCAGCACAGCTCCTCTTACATTCTTATAAAGTCTGAAGGAGAAAAATGTCTAGGATGTGTTTCAAATTTCAGTGTGCAAAGGGATTTCTTAATCTCTTCTATGAGAAGGGAAACTTCTTGCTACTTTCTTGGAAGTGTTCCTGAGTTTTGCTTTTCATAGAACTGAACTGGAAGCCATGTGTATACTGGGACTCATGGACCTTTTCACTCATGGTGTCAGTATTAGTAAAACCCTACTACTTCCATCTACAAAGGGAGAATACCTTTGAATGCAGGACTTTATGACTGAAAGAAAGCAGATTATTCTCAGTTCATGCAGTTATAAACGTATTTTTATAATATTTCTGTATGTACCTTTGTTTTGGGAATACTGCACTCATTATCTACTTTTTGCAGCCAGCAACTGACAGTATTTTTAATAATTGCCTTACCCTGCTTCATGGTAACTAAAGAAAATGAGAAGAAAGAGCCATTACTTTAAGCTTCTGAAACATTTCATGTGTTTTTAAAACATTTAAATCCCATACCTAATATTATGGGTTCTTTAAAGATAGTGATAGAAAGCAGAAGGTGATTACAGCATAATCTCAGCTGTCTTTACCAATGTTTCAAGCTTTATTCTCCCCATTTAAAATTCCAGGTCTTTGATATTCTAAACCTGTAGAATCAGAGGAGATGGTTGGAGGAGGATGCCTTTGAGAGTACAGGTAATAATGTCTCTCCTGCTTTCTTTTTATTTAAATGCCACCTCGTACTTTCTCTTATGTACACATACCTCCTCTACACCATCTTGCTGAAGCAATGTTTGGAAGAATTTAGGTCCCCCCCCCCCCACTAGGGAAATGAATATTGAATCAGCTCTCTGGCAAATTTATTTTATCTTATGATGCAGAAAAAAATATATGGGAAACTTACAAAACATTTAAACTTCTGAAAGAAAAATTTGAGGCGGGGGGGGGGGGGGTTGTAGCATAGCAGTTAACTAAGCTTACCTGTCCAGTATGATGAGTGATGTTTTTGATATGAAGAAAAAATGTGTGAGGAGGGGATCTAAATAAAGATTCTATAAAAGTCAATGTGGATATGTTTTACCATCAGGTTTACTTTACAAAGGTGTGGAGGTTAATAATGCTGAACAGGAAAAATACCCTTAAACATTTCTGAAGTTGACTGTGTGACTGTGTCTTTTGTACAAGATTTCAGCTTTCTGACAGTAACAGTGTGTAGTGTATATAATAAAGAAGAAGATATAATAATAAAGAAGAAGAAGAAGAAAGCCCAAAGAAAAAACCCAATGGACATAAATGCTCACAGGAAAGAAGCCCACACGGAAAAAACCCCAGTTTGGTGCAGTGGTTAAGTGTGTGAAGTCTTATCTGGGAGAACCTGGTTTGATTCCCCGCTCCTCCACTTGCACCTGCTGGAATGGCCTTGGGTTAGCCAGAGCTTTGGCAGAGGTTGTCCTTGAAATGTTAGCTGCTGTGAGAACCCTCTCAGCCCCACCCACCTCACAGGGTGTCTGTTGTGGGGGGAGAAAATATAGGACATAAAAACATAAGAGAAGCTATGTTGGATCAGGCCAATGGCCCATCCAGTCCAACACTCTGTGTCACACAGTGGCCAATATATGTGTGTGTGTATATACATTGTAAGCTGCTCTGCGTGTATATATATTGTAAGCCGCTCTGTGTCTCTGATTCAGAGAGAAGGACGGGGTATAAATCTGCAATTCTTCTTCCTATGGAAAATATGTAAAGCACCATAGATGTTTATAATTGTGGGATAGGTTTGCCATGGAATAGGGAATAGGGTTGCCAAGTCCAATTCAAGAAATATCTGGGGATTTTGGGGGTGAAGCAAGAAGCAAGGTTGTGACAAGCACAACTGAACTCCAAAGGGAGTTCTGGCCATTACATCTAAAGGGACCATGTTCTTTTTAAATGCCTTCCCTTTGTAGGAAATAATGAAGGATAGGGGCACCTTCTTTCAGGGCTCATAGAATTGGATCCCCTGGTCCAATCCTTTTGAACCTTGGAAGGTATTTTGGGGAGAGACACTGGATGCTATGCTGCAAATTTGGTGCCTCTACCACAAAAAACAGCCCCCCAGAGCTTAAAATACCAGTGGATTAATTATCCATTATACCATTTTTTAATTAATTCCAACTATGTTTATTGATTTCTTCCTTCCAGATACTTGCCAGAGTGAGTCCTGCTTAGCTTCTTAGATCTATGAGGCCTTAACTACTTCTGCTATTTAAGAAAGAGAAGCTATCACAGAGCAGGCAGTAATTTGCCTAACCAAAACCCATACATTTTGACATTCCATGCTGTTTTAAAGTTTTAACTGTTTAAATATTTAATTGTTTTATACTTAATATTGTTTAAATTTTATGTTTGATTAAATTGTTGGAAGCCGCCCTGAGCCATTCGTGGGAAGGGCGGGATATAAATCTCAAATAAATAAATAAATAAAATAAAACTGATACTTCACGATTCTGCTGTGGAAAAATCCAGACAGAATTCTGGTTTTAGGTGATAGAGATCTTATGCTTGAATTAAACAAAGATACCATCTATAAAGTGCCAAATATGTTTTACCAACTGTACACATGGCATGCCAAGGTGGGTAATTCATATACACCATGTATTTACATTTTATTTCAAAAAAAGAACATGTACACCTATAATAGAATGTTTGAAATAATAAAGCTATTGATTCCAGATAAACTGTTGTGGGGGCACAATACTCTTAATTCTTTGTTCCATTTCAGTCATCCCAGTGTGTGGTCTCTATTCGATGGACTTCGGAGGGACCTGGCTTGTCACAAACTAACATTGGCTAATGCACAGGCGGGTCGCCTACAGGTAGAAAAGAGGAAATATGAGGCACTATATGACATGGTTCCCACTTCTGTGCAACAATATGAGCAGGTGGAAGATAAACTTAGTTGCTTAAGGGCATTGACTAATTTGCAATGAAGAATTATATCTGAGTTATTATAGTTGTTAAATAATTGTTGCTTTTACTATTAGGGTTAGATAGTCTTTTGTCGTGGTCATTGGGTGTACCACAATGTATTAACATTAAAAAGTTTGACAAATTGTAAAATTAATAAAGTTAAAGTATTTAAATTTGGATCGATCACAAAAATTTGGAGGCGCTCACCGGCCACCGTAAACTCACAGAGAAATGAATTTGGTGGGTGGGTTTTTTTTTCTAAATTCGACTTCATTCTGAAGCACATTCCTGGAAAAAAAAATTGGGCAGACGCCTTCTCGCGCCTTCCCCAGCACAATAGCCAAAAGGAAAAGGTGGTGGATTCCCTGATCTCACCCTCCCAAGTAGCTGCCATGGTGACCACCCGTTCTAAGTCAAAGCAGAATCTTCAGACAGAGAAGGGGGGTGGGGAGATGGCTGACCACGGAGGTGGAAAATGAAGGGGAAGACCAGCTGAGCGAGGTGCAAAAGGGGGAGGATGGATTCTGGTACAAAGATGGCAAACTATACATCCCCAAAAGCCTCTGCGCAGAGGTTTTACAATTCTGCCACTCTAACAAACTGGCGAGGCATTTTGGGTATGTGAAGACACTACATTTGATTAACAGGCAATTTTGGTGGTCCTCTATGAAAAAAGACATTTCTGAATTTGTGGCCTCCTGCCCTATATGTCTATGGCCAAAAAAGAGGGGAGGGAAACCTCCCCGGTCTGTTGAAACCTCTGGAAATTGCAACGCGGCCATGGTCAGTAGTATCAATGGATTTTATAGTGGAACTACCAGTCTCACAAGGGAAAACCATAATCCTGGTAGTAGTGGACACCTTTTCAAAACAGGCGCACTTCATCCCATGCGCGCAATTGCCAACAGCCAAGAGGCTAGCCTATCTGTTTTTCCATCACATTGTGAAAATCCACTCATTCCCAGATAAGATAATTAGTGACCGCAGCCCCCAATTTGTTGCCAACTTCTGGTGGAAGTTTTGCAAGCTAATGGGTATAGAACAAGGTTTGAGCTCAGCGTACCATCCCCAAACAGATTGGCAGACAGAACGCGCTGCTAGAGCAATATTTACGGTGTTATGTGAATCACCAACAGTTTAATTGGGTAGACCTGCTGCTGTTTGCTGAGTATAGTTATAATAACAGTGTCCATAGCTCAACCAAAGCCTCCCCATTCCAAATTGTAAACGGGTACGAAGGCAAGCCCATCCCATTGTTACCAAGGGGAGGAAGAACCAGAGACCCCACAACATTTGAGCAGTGGTGGGGAAAGTTGGGGAAGAGCTGGAATGGAATCCAGGAAAACCTGGAAGCGGCCAAAGAGGCTTATAAGAAACAGTATAATAAATCAAATGTCCCTGTGTGGGACTTTAAGGTGGGAGACACTGTGTTTGTGTCCACCAAAAATCTCCCGCTGAATCAGCCTTCAAAGAAACTGGCTTATCGGTTCTTGAGGCCATTCGAAATAAAGAGGGTAATCAATAAGATTATTACTCTAGTAAAACTAGAGTTACCCAAGATGTTTAGTAAAATGCACCCTGTCTTTCATTGCAGTCTTTTGCGCAGAGACCCGGGTGGTACTCCTTGGCACCCTTGACCACCAGCTCCACAACCTATCCAGATTGGGAATCAGAGTCATCATGAAGTACAAGAAATCTTAGATGCGAAATTTAAGCGTGGAGTATTGTATTATTTGATCAAGTGGAAGCATTTCCCTGCCAGCCAGAATGAATGGGTGGCAGAGCAGAATGTCTTGGCTCCTGGTTTGATTAATAAATTTTACAGAGCATTCCCTCAGAAACCCTGGCGTTGATTAAAGGGAGGGCAGTATGTCAAGCATGGTAAAATTCCAATGGTAATTAATTGTTTTAGGGTCCTCCATAAAGCTGGTCTGTGAAACATCATGGAGGACCAAAGTGTATTAGCTCTGTTATTCTTTCCCCCTCCCCTTCCTGCTTTATTGCTTGTGAAGTAGAGTAGTGAGAAACGAAACTAACAAGAGAAAGAATAATCAGCATCTTCCCATACATTCCTATCTGGGAGTGTGAAACATCTGGGGAAAGCAAGGACAAGACACTGATAACATTGTGAGAATGTAGACATTTATGATAGTTTATGTTAGAGTGCATCCCTCGCCCCCACCTTTGGGAACCCTTTGAAGTATGCCTTAAAAGAATTGTATCAACGTATTTTTAGTATCACTCTCAAGAACCTGTACCAGGAGAGCATATCGGTCTATCAATAAATGTAGTTTTGTATCCACTTGACTCATTCTTGAAAACCGCATGCTTGACAGTTCATATGAATTATTTTCTAGGGTATAATTGCATCTCCAATTAACCACCTTGCTCTTCAAACAGTAGTTTGCATTAACTCCATCAGTGGTCAGTATTTTCCTATAATCTTTTCAGTTTTCAGCAGGTATTGAGATAAAGTCCTGATCTAGATAACCCAGACTAGCCTGATCTTGTCAGATCTTGTCAGCTAAGCATGGTCAACCCTGGTTGTCCCTTGGATGGGAAATCACCATGGAAGACCAGGGCTACTTTGCAGAGGCAGGCAATGGCAAACCACCTTTGAACATCTCCCACAATGAAAACCCTGTGGAGTCACCATAAGTCAGCTGTGACTTGACAGCAAAAAAGAAATTGAGAGTTGGATGAGACTCTAATGATATTAATTTGGCACTATCTGGTTGAAATGGATGAAATTTAATATTTTTACAGTCATATACTGTGTATACTAGAGCTAATTAGGATGCTGGCAGTGTACTCATATTATTAACTTTGGTTGTTACACAGCTTCACTTCATGAATTCAAGTTGCTGAAATTAATACATTTTAAAAATGGCACGTTACAGTGAAACTTGTATTGATTGTACCATATGGATGAAGTAATATGTGTCTAATTGTTTCATGGATTAAGAGTGCATTTTTTCCCTCATCACTGAAGGCTTTTGTTAAAATAAAATGGAAAAAGTTAATCAATTTTGTGATAATAGCTTTCAAAACTGCTAGTGTATTTGACTTTTTAAAAATATGTCAACAGAATGATACAAGGAGAACAAGATATGTTGAGTATAGAAAAGGGAGGGTAAAATAGCATTGATTAACCTCATAACTGAGCTGAGTTCATTGAGTAAGGATGACTATCAGAAAATTAGAAAAGTTCTTTTTAAAGTGCTAAAATATTGCTAAATAGTTTATGAATATCAGTTAAACATATGAAATTCATCTGTTCAGTGGGCATTCAAGATACTGGGCTGGGTCCAAAGCAGGGAGGATCTTCTACTCATATAGAAGACACTGGATTTATATTCCTCCCTCCACTCAGGAGTCTCAGAGCAGCTCACAATCTCCTTTATCTTCCTCCCCCACAACAAACACCCTGTGAGGTGGGTGGGGCTGAGAGAGCTCTCCCAGAAGCTGCCCTTTCAAAGTCAAGCTCTGTGATAACTATGGCTGACTCAAGGCCATTCCAGCAGTTGCAAGTGGAGGAGTGGGAAATCAAACCCGATTCTCCAAGATAAGAGTCCGCACACTTAACCACTACACCATACTGGCTCTCTAGGGGAGGGGAGTCCAATTTTCCCCACCATCCATGGAATCTAAACTACTGTTCTCTTTTTTAAAAAAGTAATGTAGTATACCATTAAGATCCGCTTAACTTTGTTGAACTGAAAGGCAATTCGATATACTATGTGTTTATATGTTCATTCTGCCTTTCTTCCAGAGAAATCAAATTAGCATATATGTCGCACTATACATGCTGTATGAGGTAGGCTAGGTTGAGAAATAGTTTCTGGCTCAGGGTAAGCCATTGAATTTCATGGGTCATTGGGATTTGAACCCAGATCCCTGCATTCCTAGGACCAATTCATAAGCTACAAAGACATTGTGCCAGGGCGGGGTGGGGGAGTGATACTAGGAATTTGAATCAGACAGTTAGTGGGCATTTTGTGCCCTCAAGACCCATGCATACCCTTTTCTCATCTCACATGTAAAAAAAAAGGGCACAGATTTCTCATACTTTCCCTTTCTGCTGTTTTCTTCTAATTAAACAGTCTCATGTAACTACTGCTAGTTATGTTGTAAAACTTACATGCAGCCACATAAGTCATGTGATTTCACAAATAGAGCCAATTTTGAGCCTTAGTGACTCAACTGCTCCTCCAGTACTTTTGTTCAGAAAATTTCCAGGAAATGCCACTTGAATACTAACTTCTCATTTGGGATCACCCATAAGAATTAACATTTTATTTATTTTCTTCCCAATGAAGAAATAAATTTCCACAATAATGATGTCTCCATTGATAGATGATAATGGAGGACAATAATGGAAGTTCCATCTACATACTCATGTCAAGTTCAAAAATAAGACACACTTGTAGAGTAAAGGACAACAGAAGTCTTCTCTTAAAGAGTGATAATTTTTTCTGAAAAGTCGTTTTGAACCTTCATTAGTGTATTCAAGAAAAAAAATTACTTTAATGTCTACAGAGCAGAGATTAAAAGGGGATCTGCTGCAGAAAATATAATGAACTTACACTCCTAGCATTCATTTTTCCATGCAGAAGATACATTATGCTTATATTAGACTTAAATAAATTTCATTATGAAAATACAATTAGAGGAGAGCAGTCTAATGTGAAAACATACAGTACTTATATGAATATTTATAGTAAAGAGCTTCTGGGATGATATGTGGTTATACTTTTGGAAAATTAAATATGGAAGTACATCAAAATATTGTAAGTGGTATTATTTAAAACCAGAAAATCAATTGAATTCAAAGCTGACATCTCTAACTTCATCCCCTTATAGAAAGCTCTTACCATTTGTGTCATGAATCTGTAATCCTGAAGATACAGATTAGACCACAATATTTATGTACAGCAGAATGTGACAGGCAAAGTAGGTACCTTATTCTGAATGCTGACAAATATCAATTTCCATCTTTATTTAAATACCATGAAATTTTTTATCCCCCTATCTTCACAAAGAACATTATTTGGCAGAAAGGATTATTTTGTTGTTTTCATGAAGAACTTTAATAAATCATTGTGGAATTTGTTTAACAAATTATGCAATATTCTTTCTAATTTGTTGGGCTACTAATACTGAACAAAACTACACCATGCAAAATATGCTCTATGTATTATCAAATATACAATATGCACTCAATATGTTATACTAACTAAAATATTAGAAACCTATAAACAATATTATTCAACACATAAATTTGCAAGAATCCATAATTCATTGAACTATTAACTTTCTTCAGACCTGATGAAGATATGCTTTGAAACAGGGTTGTTAACTGGCTGCCCACATTTTCTTGTTCTTCTTGACTCCCAGTTGCTGTTAACTTGCATTTACATTTTTCCTGAATTTAAATGCATTATTTGTAAGACATGTTGTGTCATTATTGCTTTAGAGTAGATTATAGATTTTTGTGTTTATTTTTGTATATTGTTTAAGTGCTCTGCATGCTGTTTAGTTTCTTTATATTAGGATATTATTATGGATATGATGGATGTGAATATTGGATATAAATAATTACAAACAGAGGAGGTTTCAATATTTTATTTAGTTAAAAAGTTTGTATAGCTAATTTGGAAAAATTTCAAAAGTAATTCAGGTCCAGTATACTAGCACACTGGCCTTTTAATATGGACTAGTGGGCAAAGAATTGCTCTGAGTCTCCAAGTCTCTATTTATATACAATCATCCTTGCCCTCAGGCCTCATATTGAGCAGGAACTCCAGAACCTCTAAATTTTATTTTGCTCTTTCTTTCTTACCCCCCACCCCCACCCACATAATTGCTTCTGGGCTCCATTGTTCAAGCCCCCCTGGGAGAATTTTGCTAAACTTTGTTGTTGTTCAGTCACACAGTCGAGTCCAACTCTTTGTGACCCCATGGACAAAGTCACGCCAGGCCTTCTTGTCTTCCACCATCCTCCGAAGTCTGCTCAAATTTGTGTTTGTTGCATCAGTAACACTGTCCAGCCATCTCACTTTTTGCCGTCCCCTTCTTCTTTTGCCTTCTGTCTTTCTTAGGCATACTCGGGACGAAGCAACGAGAACATCCTATAGAACGTTTATGAAGTCTTATGAGATGGCAGTCAAGGCTGCAAAGAAAGAATACTTTGCAACCAGGATTGCATCTGCAAACTCGCGCCCAGCACAATTATTTAGAATAATCGGGGATCTTATAACGTTGCCTCAAGGCAAACCAAACGTTAGAGAATTGGAAATAGGCTGTGAGGCATTTGCGAGATATTTTGCAGATAAAATCTCGTTGCTCCGCCAAGACCTGCCTACCACCTTGGATACAGTGAGTGAAATTGAGGTTCCGTGCCTGTCTTCAGGTTTAGTGCTGGACCACTTCGACCCGCTCAGCCTGGAGGAAGTCGACAGAATCCTCTCTGCTGCTCGCCCGACAACATGTGATCTGGACCCTTGCCCCTCTTGGCTGATTAAATCTTGCCAGGGGGAGCTTAGATGTCCTTTACGGGACATCATAAACAGGTCCCTCTTAGAGGGGCAATTTCCAACACCCCTAAAAGAGGCCTTGGTCCGCCCTCTCTTGAAAAAAGCTACAGCAGACCCGGCCGAATTGGCGAACTATCGACCGGTGTCTAATTTACCGTTTCTAGGTAAAATTATTGAGAGGGCTGTGGCGTTGCAGCTTCAGAGGTTTCTGGATGACGCTTCTGTCCTGGACCCATGTCAGTCGGGCTTCCGGCCGGGCCATGGGACAGAGACGGTGCTGGTCGCCTTGGTGGATGACCTCCAACGGCAACTGGACCGAGGCGGCGTTGCGGTGCTGATGTTGTTAGATCTGTCGGCTGCATTCGATACAGTCGACCATCGGCTACTGACGCGCCGCCTCGCCGACATTGGGGTTGAGGGGTCGGCCTTGCAATGGCTTTCCTCCTTTCTCCTAGGTCGGGGACAGAGGGTGGCTATTGGGGGGGAACAGTCCCGGAGGCGCACACTGGATTGCGGGGTGCCTCAGGGAGCAGTTCTCTCCCCGATGTTGTTCAACATCTATATGCGCCCCCTCGCCCAGATTGCCCGGCGGTTTGGGCTGGGTTGCCATCAATATGCAGATGACACCCAGCTCTATCTACTAATGGACGGCTGGCCCGACTCTGCACCAGGGAATCTCGACCGGGCTTTACAGGCTGTTGCGACATGGCTCAGGCTGAGTGGGCTGAAACTGAACCCAGCGAAGACAGAGGTCCTTTGCGTGGGTCGCGGCGCTCTGGGAAGGGAAATAGCTTTCCCGGCCTTCGATGGTGCGCTATTGAAAGCAGCGCGCCAGGTAAAGAGCCTGGGTGTTTTACTGGAGCCTTCACTATCAATGGAGGCCCAGATAGCAGCCACTGCCAAGTCAGCATTCTTCCATCTGAAGCGGGCAAGGCAGTTGGCCCCTTTCCTCGAGCGCCGGGACCTCGCAACAGTGATCCACGCAATGGTCACCTCAAGACTAGACTACTGTAACGCCCTCTACTTGGGGCTACCTCTGTGCCGGACTCGGAGACTGCAGCTAGTGCAGAACGCGGCAGCCAGGCTGTTGTTGGGACTCCCAAAACGGGAGCATATACAGCCGGGGCTGCGTGAACTGCACTGGCTGCCGATTGTATACCGAGTCCAGTACAAAGTGTTGGTCGTTACCTTTAAAGCCTTATATGGCCGAGGACCTGCCTACCTGAGGGACCGTCTTTCCCCATACGAACCCCAGAGAGCACTGAGGTCAGTCGGGAAAAATCTAATGACCATCCCCGGGCCGAAGGAGATTAAATATCAGAGCACCAGAGCACGGGCATTCTCGATTGCGGCTCCTACTCTGTGGAACCGACTCCCCGAGGAGGTGCGGGCCCTGCGGAACCTTGAGCAGTTCCGCAGGGCCTGCAAGACCGTCCTTTTTAAATTTGCACACCCGGACTGTTAGGAAGATCAGAAATTAAGGAGCCGCCAATGCGGTTGAAGAACTATACCGCAGAATAACTGTATTTATTGAACTGGTTTTTAATGTTATTAAGTTTATTGTTGATGTTTTATATTGTTAAACTTAAAGGTTTTATTATTATCATTGTATGTTTTTATAAAATGTTGTTAGCCGCCCTGAGCCTGCTGAGGTGGGGAGGGCGGGATAGAAATAAAATTTATTATTATATTATTATTATTATTAGCATCAGGATCTTCTCCAGTGAGTGCTCCCTTCTCATTTGGTGGTCGAAGTATTTGAGCTTCAGCTTCAGCATCTGACCTTCCAGGGAACAGTCTAGGTTGATTTCCCTTAGGACTGACTGATTTGATCTTCCTGCAGTCCAAGGGACTCTCAAGAGTCTTCTCCAGCACGATATCTCAAAAGCATCTATTCTTCTGCACTCGGCCTCCCTTATCGTCCAGCTCTCACAGCCATATTTTACTAGTGGGAATATCATTGCTTTGGCTATACATGTGAAATGAGTGCAATGGTGCGATAGTCTGAACATTCCTTGGCATTACCCTTCTTTGGGATTGGAACATAAACCTATCTTTTCCAATCCTGTGGCCACTGTTGTTTTTTCCAAATTTGTTGACATAATGTGTGCATCACTTTAACAGCATAATCTTTTAGGACTTTAAATAGCTCAACTGGGATGCTATCATCTCCGCTCGCTTTGTTGTTAGTAATGCTTTCTAAAGCCCATTTGACTTCACTCTCTAGGATGTCTGGCTCAAGGTCATCGATTTCACTGTCATGGTTGTCTGGGACATTGAGATCCTTCTTGTATAATTCTTCTATGTATTCTTGCCACCTCTTCCTGATCTCTTCTGCTTCTGTTAGGTCCCTACCATTTTTGTTCTGTATCATAGCCATCTTTGCACGAAATGTTCCCTTGATTTCTCAAATTTTCTTGAAGAGATCTCTTGTCCTTCCCATTCTGTTATTTTCCTCTGTTGCTTTGCATTGTTCCTTCAGGAAGGCCTCCTTATCTCTCCTTGCAGTTCTCTGGAAATCTGTATTCAGTTGGGTGAATCTTTCCTTTTCACTTTTGCCTTTCCCTTTCTTTCTTTCCTCAGCTATTTGTAAAGCCTCATCAGACAGCCGCTTTGCTTTCTTGCATTTCTTTTTCTTTGGGATGGTGCTGATTGCTGCCTTCTGTACAATGACACAAACCTCCGTCCATAGTTCTTCAGGCACTCTGTCTATTAACTTCCTTAAACCTTAAGAACATAAGAACATAAGAGAAGCCATGTTGGATCAGGCCAATGGCCCATCCAGTCCAACACTCTGTGTCACACAGTGGCCAAAACAAAAGGAGGTTCACAAGTGGGTCTAGAAGCCCTCCCACTGTGCCCCCCAAGCACCAAGAATACAGAGCATCACTGCCCCAGACAGTTCCAATAATATGCTCTGGCTAAAAGCCACTGATGGACCTCTGCTCCATATTTTCTTCACCTCCACTGTATATTCATAAGGGATGTGATCAAGTTCAAACCTGAATGGCCTAATGGTTTCCCCAGTTTTCTTCAGTTTAAGCCTAAATTTTGCGATGAGTAGCTCATGATCTGATCCGCAGTCATCTCCAGGTCTTGCTTTTGCTGACTGTAAGGAGCTCTCCATCTTTGACTTGAGAGTATATAAACAATCTGATTTCTGTGTTGCCCATCAGGTAATGTCCACATGTAGAGTCGCCTTTTAGGTTGTTGGAAGAGGGTGTTTGCTATGACCATGACTATGCTGAACTTTAAGACTTGATAAGCTTTGTAATATTTCCCTCGGGCAGTTGTTTGAAACACTTTTGCCTTGAGCGTGAGCCACTGTAGAAATGTTTTCCTAAATGCAGTACAGAGAAGGATGTTTTCATTGATTTGCTCTTGAAAAAGCTGGAACTGCCGTCAAGCGGTTGTTCAAAACATGCAGCAAGCCAAGTCGAGGAATGCGTTGAGAGCTTCTACACATTTATCTTTGTGCTTCGGGAGAGAAGGGAGAAGGAGTGCTGCAGTAAGCCGTGTCAGAGGCATCCTCTGAATACATTTTCACCGTTCCATTCATGTTTGAAACAGCCTTGGTTTGACCACACCTTAGTGGTTTTTTACAAGTTTTTGGACTTCAAGACTATTTATGTGGTGCCTTTTGGCACTTTGGACTGCATAGGATACTTTTATATAGGAAGTTTAAGATACTTGTTTAAGATACTAAGTGATTTGTTTTGGCTACACAGTTGCTTTATTGTTTTGTTTGGAATCTTCTACTGTGTTCTGCTTTATTTGGGTATAAAAGGGTAGGCACCGTTGCCTTTGACCATGTAAAAGGATATGCTGGGGATTATGGGGCCTGCTTGGGAAAAGGTAATATGAGGTGAAGGCTGTAGTTATGAGGGTGGGTGAGATTGAGTGAGAAAGCCAACTGGATCCATCCCATGTTCCTCCTCCACAGAATTTTCATGCAAGAGTAATATTATCACATTGAGTAGTCAGGGTAGTCTTTCACATATTATGCCTGTTTTCCATTTGTAAGGAATTATTATAATGTAGATGTTAGCCCTGGACCCCCTTTCCAACTGTTATGGACTATAATTCTCTGGCTCTTAGGCCAGACTCACTATGGACATTCCGTTTCAATGGACTACAATCATATGGCTTCTATGCCTCTTTCACTATGGACATTCAGCCCCAATGGACTATAATCATTTGGCTCCTGTGCCAGTCTCATTATAGACATCTAGTTTGTATGGACTATACTGCAGTGCTTCCAGCCAGGCCTCAGCAAGCTTCCTGCCTGTGCCTGTTATTGTGTGAACTGCCTATGCCTGCCACACTAAGAGGACTCCATACTGCTTCACAGACAAGCTGCTCAACCCTGCAGAACTGTAACTGCATCTCTGTCACCAAGAAGACAGCACCAGAAGCAACCCTGACAGAAGCCACCTTCCTGAGATGCCCCAACAAGGCAACACTCTCTCATGCAAATCACCATGCAGAGATGTCTCCATGATGTATCACATTCCAGAGACCAGCCAGTGCTTTGAAAATGCAGATGCAGAGGCAGTCAACAATAAGCTGCTGCGACATCTTCTCACCAAACAAAAGAATCTTCCTGTTGCCCATCAAGACAAGCTTCTTACACAATAGACCATTGTTGAAGATAATCATATGTCAACAGCCACATCCTGCCCCATGTCCCCCTTCCATTGTTTCTTCCAAGGTGTTACAATAGGGAACAATTCAATTCTAGATTGACCACTCTACTTTCTTTGTTTGGAATATGGTTTGCACTCAACTATCAATGCCCATCAAATTCTTTTGTCCTCTCTCCTGGAAGCCATCTTCAGGTAGGTGTTAACCCTCACATGATCCTGTCTTGGAATATGAAATTGACTATAAGAAGGCTGGATTTTTGGCCAGCCAGGTGTGTCTCTGATGGTACCTCTACCTTGCGGCTGGAGCCAACTCAATTCCTGATCAGTATTGGGCCCATTATTGCAAGTGACACTGGTCATCTCTTGTTTCCCCCTTCCTTTCCTGTCTTTGCTGGAGGCTCATCCTTTTTCCATAACTGAGAAGCAACGTATAACCCTGTTTGTCTTCCCTCATATGTCCCTATCAATTTTTCCTACCTATTTTCCTAGATCTGTGTGATTGCTGATAATTGTGTTTCTTGTATGCTTGAGTAATTTTTCTAATAAAAACCTATTTTTAGTACACCAATCTCGTTATTCAAAGAGGGCTTCTGGGTGGACTGACTCCTGTATGCACAAGTTATCGACCCCATATATTTTGCCATCTTTGCCCACCTAACTAATTCCCCCATACCCCTTCTGAAGGCAATTTGGCTAATATAGGAGAACTTTGAGCAATGTATTCCTTCACCTGTGCTCTGATTTTCTGCAGTCTATTCTGACATCTCATCATTGTCATCATAATATTAATACCAGGTTTTGCTGCTTCTGAATTCAAGGCCCAAATCTATCTTCATACCTCTGGTGCAGGCACCTTGGTTCCCCCAGTGAGTAGTCAGTAGTATAAAATTTTGGACCCACAGAGACTGACAGAATTTTTAATGACTTGTAACAGCACTAATATCAACAACAATTAAAGCATCTAGTACAGCAGTCTCTGTGTTCTAGAGCAAGTTAAGGTAATGTGATCACAAATTATTGATTCCTCAACATTGTAAAATACAACGGATTTTACTACAATAGGTATGAGGAAGAAGCAGGAGGAATAGAACAGGGAAGTGGGAAAGAGTCCAAGACTGAAAGTTTTCAGCCAGTAATTGAGTTGCCCATATTTCTTATAGTTTCTTACATATAGCTTACATATCTTACATGTTTCATACAGAATACAGGTTTAAATCATTAATGTTTTGTAGACTGATAGTATGTGTTCGGGGAAAGGGGGAAAGCTGCAAATGTGAAAATAGCCTTTCTCCTTCTTCTCACCTTGAGATTTGATTCTTTGTACTGGAAAATCTGAGGAGGAGGCTAAAATCCTGAAAGGTTAAGTCAGATCTTGAGACTTAAAAGCAAGCCATCTTTCTGAAAAACTATCCTGTCAGTAAAAGCAATTAAGGCATGCTTTCTGTTTTGGGGTTTCATTTTAGTTGGGCATAGAAACACTGAATAAAAACATATACATGTTGCATTCCATTTTTGAAGGGCACATATATATAGAAATCATACCTCTCCTTTAAAACCACACACTGTAGAAAAGGTGATGCCCTAGTATAGTCTCACATATTTAGATCAAAATTATCTCACGCCTGAGTCTGTCTTTGTAGTGTGGGATTACTCTAGAAGTTGCTGCATTATTGAATCAATCTAATGCTGGAATAATGGTGGCCATGGTAAAGAGATAAAGTGATGCAAGTAGGGGAATGATTATGCTAATGTCACTGTTAAACATTTCAGCATGCTCAGTTCAGGCTTGATGTTTGAGAAGGCTATGCTCATGGTTTGAGCACTTAAGAAATGTGCTATGCCTTCTCTCTAGCCAATTTCTACTTCCCTTTTTATTTTTTGCTCATTTCTTTCTTAACTCAGATCAAAGTCTTCCTCTCACACACTTGTGAAAATTGCTTCAATGATGGCTCAGTCTTTGTCATCATATCCTATTGAATGTTCTTCCCCAAAGTGACACACCAAGGAAAGGAAAATGGACCATAGGAGCTGGATGTAGGAATGTGGGGGATTTACAGCTTGATCATAACAGTTCTGTCTCTCTAACTGGATTTGAATCAAGCACAGAAATGACTGTGATAGGAATTTTATCACTCAAGAAAAATGCTCTTTTGGGAAACTGTACTGTAGTGTATTGGGTCTCTCGAGCAAGGTAATGGGTTCCTTAACCTGAAAAAAGTAGAGCAAACATATTGAAAATTCTCTCAAGCTGCCTTTGATCTAGTGTGCAAAGTGACAATAATTATCTTGTTTCACTTTTTTGCCATCCTTGAGGACTTAGTAGGTGTTTGATCTTGATGTTCTCTATCCTCTTGTCTCTTAACCAGTGAGTGCATGAGGACAGATGAGTCAGAAGTAAGAGTAATTCGTGGCAATGCCCCCAGATCTGAATGCTGTGCTATTGAAATCCAAATTCTATATCCACACTCAATGAAGATGCTTACAGTTTAATCTCAATGAGACAAAGCCTCAGAATACAGCTATCTCATAAGAATTGTTTTAGAAGTTTGAAATAGACTTGCCTCACTTCTGTTTTTCTCCATATGCAATGAGGGTAGCTGGGAAGACCCTGGACTGAATTCTGTGGTTTAATTTTCACTTCCCAGTAGAGTGGTAGGAATATAAATTCTAGGTTAGATTCTCAGGGAGAAAGGAGTTACATATTTTTGGAGAAAGCAGAGGAAGGCTTCTGCATCCTGGATAAGGCTGGGAAAATGGATGCTTATCTTGGAGTCTGGGAAATGCTCACATTTCCATAAACATGCAGAGCAGAAAGAATGCTGAACCTTTATTTCTGCAGGAACATATAATAGGACTATGTGTATGCTGTGATTTTTGCATTATTCCCCAGAATCACAGAAGTTCAAATCTTGAGAATCTCACCATTCTAAAAATATATTAGCATCTAAATTGTAGGGTAGAATATGTGTAGTGATGTTAAGAAATCAGTTATGCTCATACCTTTTATTCTTGCTAACAGGGGGCACAGGACAGATTCTTTCACCACCAGAAGAATTAAGAGGGGATTTTAAAAAAGAGAAGTCTCCTGTACCCAAGAGTTTTCTCTGGCAAGTTTTCCTACAGAATGTAGCAATTTGGGTCATAACTCATATTCATGCTGACAGCTAATTTGGAGCCTAATGGAATTCAGAACTGAAAAGATAATAAACCCTAAAACAGGGATGGTAAATGGAAATGCTGTCAGGCCCTTGGTTTTAATAGCAGAGAAATTGGGCACCACTGCTAAAATAACAATGCTAATTTTAATTTGATGATCTGAGCCTGGATGAGCTCATTTATCTTCTGTAAACATGGTCCTTCTATAGGGCTAATATCTGAATAAAAAGCCATCCATTTGAGGTTATATATGTTTGTGCATCTTTCATGGGCATTTGCTGCACCATGTTTAAATGAAAGCGTCCTAATTATATAAGAATCCACAGACCATGTTTTGCCAATTTTATATCTAGGAATTTCAAGCAAAGCTCTCTGCTTAATTTTGTTCAGGTGTCTAAGGCTAGAACATACTGAAGTGAGGAGCGACAATGCTGGATAAACATTAGCCAAGATTAACAAAGCAAGAGTCAAGTTACATTTTTAAGACTAACCAAGTTTTATTCAGAACGTAAGCTTTCATGTCCTCTTGGTTGGTCTTAAAGGTGAAACTTGACTCCTGCTTTGTTCAACTACTTCAGACCAACACGTCTGCCCACTTGGATCTATTAGCCAAGATGGTATGTTATGGAAGTATGAGGGGCACAGACGAGCTGTCCAGTACTTAATGTTTGTGCAACCTTCAGAATCAGGTCTCAGGGGCAATTTTTAGGTCTTCAGTGCCACACACTGAAATTTCAGGACTATCAGCATATTTGAGGGCTTCTTATAACTTTTACATATATTCCTGCTTGTAGTAACTGCAGCATATATGAATTGGACATGGGAGGTGTAGCAGAATTTTATTTATTTATATTTTATTTATTCTTTAAACTTTTAGGCCAACCTTTCCTACATGCAGGGCTCAGGGTGGCTTACAACAAAATAAAACACTCAAAACAATAAATAATCTAAATCAATTATATCATATCAAGTAGCCATTAAAATACATTTAAAATACAATTTCTAATTTAAAATAATCCACTTGGAGAAAGTTAGGTGTCATCATTCCCCAACTTCTGAGATAGGAAAGGGGCCGGGGAACTTCTGTCCTGCATGCCCCATTCCACCCTGCCCACTTAGGGATTGCCAACTCTTTGGAGGGACTTTTCCTTTATGTTTGAGTAGCCACTACCACCACCTGCTCAATATAGGAATTTCCCACTGAAGGGATCAGGACCCTAAGGTTCCCTTCCAAGCACAGAAGCCTTACCTCAGTGTCTCCCATTAGCCTGGTGCTTGGCAACCATGGGGAAAGATTAATGCCTCGTTTGCTCCTGGGGGAATAGCCAATTCCCAACTGCTTGCCTTTAACCCTTCTGGGACACCCCTTTAAAATAGCATGTCCAAAACAGTGTGGGTCTAATGTGGTATAGAATTAAAACTTTAAAGTATTTATTTAAATAAAAATGTTTATGAGCATATTTTTAGCACCACCTCAGACTGAAGCAAGGAAGAACAAAAGAAATGGTAAAACACAAATCCTCTGTTCTTCTCTCTAAAACATGCCCTAACTAGACATGAAAATTAGAACAGGTTTTCCATTATCTTAATGATTGCTTCCAGCTCTTTAGTCCAACTGCATATTGCTGCCTGCTCCCCACCTCTGAACAGGTCTGTTCAGCTCAGCATCCTAAGGAAAAGAGAGTCCACCTTCTCCTTGCAAGGTGGTTTTAATAAATCTCTGTCTGCTCCCATTTGACCACAGTCAATCCAGGTCAAAGGTTCCTTTCCTGTTGTCTCTAAAAAATTACTTCTTCAAGCCTCTCTAGAATTTTAACACTTCCAACTCTATGCTTTGTGCAAGCAAAGGGTTGTGAACTGGCCCGTCCTATTGTCTCTCCTGCTAGATTAATTAGCATTCCTTAAGAGATGCATCTGGAAGGCCATGACTTAACTTCCTCACCCTCCTCCCCCGTTCTTAGCTCAGAGTCAAGCCCTGCCCATTGTTAATATCCCAGGAGACAAGACATATTTCCACAGAAGATAACACATGGGCTTTAACAGCGTAACTACATTTTATGTTTAGCACATTGTTAATTTCCATGTCATTTTTAAATACAACAGCTTTAGACAGCTGAGGTTCAGGACTAGATGAGCAGAAGGTGGCCTTGCCCTCAGATATATGTATGTATAGCCAAACAACTGCAGGGATCTCCTATCTACACATTACTTCATTTTTCTATGCATAAAAGTAGTTCCAAACCACATGGATCAATCAATGCACAACTAAATAATTCTGCAAATGTCTAATCCTGCAGATATTTGATTGTACTTAGCTCATGAAGTAAAGTTCACCATGAATTTTGACTGGTTCATGAATTGCAAAGTGATAAATTCCGGGGTAGGAAAATGCTGAGCTGAGCTGCTTCTCATAAAGGGAGCAGGCTGGAACTTCTATTTGGGGTAGTGGAAGGCAAATTAATGCCTACTGCCTACTTTTCTCAGTCAGAGATTAGTCCAAGATATGCACAAAAAAATTTGAGGAGATTCACCTTGGCTAAAAGGGAGTCCCGGGGGGGGGGGGGCTCCTTTGAGGCGTCTCTGGAGAAGAGTTGCATTTTCATCATCTGCAGAAGTTTCCAGAGTCATTTATTTGACATAAGCTTGACAGAATCCTAACCTTCTTCGACATTACTAAACATCTAAAGCTACATAAGACCGGTGTGGATCTGGATAATTTGCAGAAAAGGTACAGATTACTATCTTTCATTCCGGGACTATTTAAAGTTAAACAGAATAAATTCAGAAGGTAGGAAATGGAAATCTAGAAAGCTTGGAAGAAGAAGGGATGAAGAGTTGAAATTTGGACTTTTTAAATTTAAAGGACAGTGCTAAAAAGTGAGAAGGAATTTATTGTTTGGTCTACTTGTGGTTTTGAAAAAAGAGCACCATCATCACAGACCTGCAGCATACACAGTCAACACAGGAAGTACGTCAAGTATCGTGAGATCTCTCTACCAGTGAAAATAGGATTTGGTGGCAAGTAAAGCAGGAAGCATTAGATGAAAAGCCTACTCTAGGATTATAATACCATAGAAAAACATTGGCGGCCTTTGCAAGGAGGTCAAAATTAAAATAATATTTTTAAGGTGTTCGGGACATTAATAATTGTTGGAAACAATTGAGGTGATGATAAAAAGATAAATACTATTGGATATTATTGTTAATAGTGGATTTTAGAAGCTTTTAAAAGAAAAATAATTTTTTTAAAGGGAAGTAGAATGCCGTGACCGCCATTTTGAAAGAAGTAAAAACTTTAAAAATTAATATCTCAGCCTAGGAGGCTCTGAGGATGGTGAAATTAGGCTTCTTGGAAAAAGCAAGCTCTAATCTTTTGAATTTGATAGTCAAATTTTAAATTGGTTAGAGCAAAATTTTCGGTGTTTTTAAATGTCAGAGCATAAGCAAACCCGTACAAGGGCTACTTCTCTGGAGAAAATGCAAGAACAATTAGAGGCAATGGAGGCTAGAATGATGAAAGGTATGAAAGAGATGATAACTGACTCTAAGAAAGAAATTATAGAAGAGATTAAAAAAGATATTGAGGATCTCAGAAATGAGACTGAGGAAACATCTAAAAAAGTGCAGGAGGTAGAAGGGAGAATGAAAGTACATGATTCCACCTTGTTGAAAATACAAGAAAAAATGACAATCCATGATTGCAAATTGATGGAGACTCAGATACGTCTGAGAGGAGTACCTGAAAAGGAAGAAAGTGACTTAAAAGAATATATAATAAAAACAATTGCAGAATTTTTGGAGGAAGATCCTGAAGAGACTAAAGATATATATGACTATATGTATAGAGTGAATTCATTCTTTGCCAAAAAAAAAAATAATCTGCCAAGAGATGTGGTCATAAGATATATGACAAAGGAAATGGTGGGAAAGATCATAAACAAAAATTTTGAAAAGACATTGATAGTGGAAGGTAGTAGAGTAAGAATCATGAAGGAGTTACCAAGGCAAGTGATAAATGACAGAAGAACATACAAAAAACTGACAGAGAAATTACGGGAAAATGAAATGAGGTATAGATGGATAATACCTGAAGGTTTGAGTTTTGAACTTCAGGGGAAAAGAATTTCAATTACAAATGAACAGGAACTACGTAGATTTTATGAAGAACATAAAGAATTTGCATCATGATGGATTACAAATTATTATATATGGAATGTAAATGGACTAAATTCACCACAAAAAAGGACCATTTTCGCACACAGTTTATCTTGCAGTCACAATCCTGTTCCCTCCGCAGCGTCCGGTCGGATTTCCCACCATCTGCGCCGGAGTTATAGGAAGTGCCGCGGCTTTTGCGTAGCAAACATAAACCGCTAAAACCCAGTTTGCTACGCAGAAGCTGCGGCACTTCCTGTAACTCTGGTGCAGATGGTGGAAAAACGGAGGGAACAGGATTGTGACTGCGAGGTAAGCTGTGTGTGAACATGGTAAAGGGCAACATTTCATTGGATTAAAAAGCAAAATTGCAATATAGTTTGTCTACAAGAAGTACACATAAAACAGAAGGATTATAAATTTTTATGGAATAAACAATTGGGATTAGAATTTTATTCCCTGGCTGAGCAGAACAAAAGTGGAGTGATTTTTTATATTAAACAGGAATTGGATCGGAAATTCGTATTTAAAGATAAAAATGGAAGATTTGTAGCAGTAGAAATAAATTTGAATGGGAAAAAATTAAACTGTATGCAAAACTCCAAGGCAACAGAGGGGTGGAATTATCCAGCCTTAGAAACACCAATAAGAGCCTCCAGAGTTTAACAGGCATTGCTGGCTGCCAATAACAGAGTTCCTATTCTGCTCTCTGCAATTGAAGGAAGGGCAATGGCCTGGCCAACCTTGTCCTGACTTCATCTATAGACTTAGAAGACAGGCTTAAGCCTTTATGTACTTTGCCCTATGCAAGAATGCTGAGGGCCTCAGAATGTGCTGCCCTTTCACCTCCTTCCTGGAATACACATTTGGGGTAACAAGCTAAGATAAACATCGGTCTCATTATTCTGCACGTTGTTAGTTAATGATTGTGTACAGAGGAATGTATAAAAATAAAGCAACGCAACCATTGTCACTCAGACATGAGCAGCAGAGAAAGACTGGTGCGATGAACATCAACCCTGAGTCGTGTGACATTCCTACAAGTGGCGCAGCGAACAGGGACCCCTCTCATCAACGTCTGGAACAGGCTCCTTGAGTACACTCTGTCGTTCTAAACGACCCCTTCATTGGTGAGTATGGGAGGACAGTTCTCGCAAATCCAGCAGAAACATTTGGAGGAGCTGCGGTTCCTCATTCAGAAGTACGGCGGGTCCGTGACTTCTGGGCAACTTAAGACTCTCTTACAAGAGATCAGTAAGCAATGCCCCTGGTACCCGGAGGGAGGTTCTCTTCGGAACTAGGAGAAGATAGGGAAGACCCTTCATACAGAGCCCCGAGCTTCTGTTGAACTTCTGCAGGCCTGGCATGAATGCAGGTATGCAGTAGAGAAATTTATGCCTGTTTCTAACACAAGCCAGCTCTCCAAAGATTGTCCCCTAAAATGCACTGGTGTCCAACTTGTGCCCCCTGCCCCTCCTCTTATTCCTCCTCCTTCTCCTCCTCCTCCACAAACAGATCCACCCGTGGGCCCACTATCTAATGCCCCGGGACGCATGGTCTGTGAAGTTTTGGAGAAGGAACTTGATCAGGCTAAATTGGAAATGTCCCAGAATTGGCAGAAATGTTGTCTATTTGCCCTGTACATTTGACAGGGGAAGAGTTGCCTGACCTTTTATCAGTATGCCCAGTAACATCTGCCCAGAATGAGAATAGGCAACAGATTATTAACTATACTGTGTTGCCCCACTCTGTTTTGAGTGAAATTCAAAAGGTTATCAGATACATGGGCATAAGGGGAATCGATGTGCAGTCTTTTAGAAAGACTCTCTAATGGATACTCTGTGATTCCTCAAGATTGGAAAAATATGGTGGGGATGATGTTAACTCCTGGACAATATGAGGTATGGGACAGTGAATATTGTAATTTGGCTAATGCTCAAGGGCGTGGCTCCAATGGAACTTATACTGCTGAACAACTATATGGATCTGGACAGTTCAGTACTATTGAAGCACAAGCTGTGCTCTCTGTTGCAACCCTTGCTATAATATCTAAAGGTGATTTACAGGCCTTTGCCAAAGTAACTACAGAAGGGAAATCAGCCCATAGTTTTGCAACTGTCTGTCAAAAGCCTCAAGAGCCCTATTTAGACTTTCTCAACTGTCTTCAGGCAGCAATCAAAAGACAGGTTGATAATCCTGATGCAGCAGGAGAATTGATGATGAAATTGGCCAAGGAAAATGCTAATTTGGATTCAGAAAGAGCCCCGTGGTGCAGAATGTTAAAGCTGCAGGACTGCAGTCTTGAGCTCTGCTTACGGCCTGAGTTGGATATCGGCGGCAGCTAGGTTCAGGTCGCTGCCTCAAGGTTACTCAGCCTTCCATCCTTCTGAGGTTGGTAAAATGAGTACCCAGTTTGCTGGAGAGAAAAATGTAAAAGACACACTTTACTTTGCAACAGCACTCAGTGTAGCAGGCTGAAAACGCTGCTAGAAAAACTCTATTTACAAAGGTCTTTCCTCTTAATAGTTGACACCTTATATGCATTGAATTTGATTCATCAACTTGCTGGTGCATGTATCACGTCTCAAATTGACTCTGATTTGTTGGCTGTATTTTTAACCTTGCAGTTTTTAATTTCTTGCTATGCGTTACCCAATTTTTGTTTTGCTACTATTCCAAGCCATTCTAATCTTCCTGGCTTGATTGCTCAGGGCAATGCATGCTGATAAGGCTTAAAAAGTGTTACCTCTCTATTTACTAATCCCTCTCTCAGTCATTGCTATTTTCACCACAATGCCAAAGCATTTGTCAAACAGTTCTCATTACCTTTTGATCAGGACAATGGCCCATTCAGTCCAGCACTCTGTGCCATACAGTGCATTCAGTCCAGCACTCTGTGCCATACAGTGACAAATATATGTTTCAGTTTGGTGTAGTGGTTAAATGTGCAAACTCTAATCTGGGAGAGCCAGGTTTGATTCCCCACTCCTCCACTTACAACTGCTGGAATGGCCTTGAGTCAGCCATAACTCTGGCAGAGGTTGTCCTTGAAAGGGCCGCTGCTGTGAGAATCCTCTCAACCCCACCCACCTCACAGGGTGTCTGTTGTGGGGGAGAAGCCACAAAACATGTCATGGCTCACCTTATTTCTGCCTTTGAGGTAATGGGTTGTCTGCAACTGTTGAAAACTGATAACGCCTCAGTATATAGTTTTTCTGAATTTGTTGATTTTTGTACACAATGGAACATTCAAATCCAGCATAGAATTGCATATAATTCCACAGGTCAAGCTATTGTGGAACATGCTAATTAGACTTTGAAAACCACTCTTCAAAAACAATTAAAAGGAGTGAAAATGAAGGTTCCTACCCAAATGTAGGTTCAGGAACAATTGAATTTGGTCTTATTAACTTGGCATGGTCCAGTTCCCCTTATTAACTGGGGGTGCTGGCATGCTCCTGTGTTCTCTCTTACAGGTCCTTTGCGGGTTCTGGCATGTTGTGCCAGAACCCGCTAAAGATGGCGTGGCATCAGGGTCTCCCAAATCCGATTCCCAATTTAAATCTCAGCCTCACACGGGAGATGGTGTGACGCCCACACACCCAGACAGCTCGTGATGTCACATGGGGGAATGTGAAGTGTCTAACTAATCCAGCTCAACAAACGTTGGAAGAGGCTGGATGAGAGCCATCTCCAGAGGACTTGGTGGCAGCTGTATTTGCACAGCTAACAAACGTTGTTGTTTGTCTTTATGTATTTTGTCTCCTGTCAAGGCTATTAGTTTTGGAGATCATCTTCAGTTTAATATTTGGGAATGTTTAGCTAACATTAACGTTTCACATTTTTGTCTGACACAACACACTGATTTACGTACGTTATTAGGAACCTGTCTAATTCCTGTTTGCAAGGATCCAGGAACTGACACAGCTCTTGGTAAATGTTTAAATGAATCCCAAATCTCTTATGCAACTTTACCCAACTAGGGCATTCCCACCTATAAGCTTCCAGTGGATGCCTTAACTCTATATATCCCATATGTGGCTAACCATGAAAATCTTACTTGTGCACAGATGGTAAATTGCTCCCACCATAAGCCATTGCACAGTTGCCTGCAAACAGATGCCCCTTTGTGGAAATGTAATGCAACAATTAATGTAACCAGTAATAATGGCTATATTCCCTTACCACCTGAACTTTTTGTTATATTCTTGCTAATATATCTCTTTCTGTATGTTGTTTAAGTCGCCTTGCTATGGTGTTGCCTCAAAGATCCTGGCTTATGGAATCCTCTGCCTCACGCATTAGCAGAGAAACTGTCCCCTTAGACTCTACCTGTGATTTCTGATATGGCATTATTATTTCAGGCTGACTATGTGTTTTGCTTACAAGAATATGTAAACCGTCAAGAGAAGAATATACCTTGCAAGCCAATCATGCATATGTATTAGCAAAGCAATTGGAACAATACACCCCTTTAATACAATCGATTCCAGAAAGTGATGGTGAGGGGTTAGAATGTTTATGATACCATTTAAAAAAACAGAAAACAATGGGATGTACGAAGGGCAATGGCCTGGCCAACCTTGTTCTGACTTCATCTATAGTCTTAGAAGGCAGGCTTAAGCCTCTATGTACTTTGCCCTATGCAAGAATGCTGAGGGCCTCAGAATGTGCTGCCCTTTCACCTTCTTCCTGGAATACACATTTGGAGTAACAAGCTAAGGTAAACATCGGTCTCATTATTCTGCATGTTGTTAGTCAATGACTGTGTACAGAGGAATGTATAAAAATAAAGCAACACAACCACTGTCACTCAGACACGAGCAGCAGAGACAGATTGGTGCAATGAACATCAACCCTGAGTCGTTTGACATTTCTACATGCAATCAGAATGCTCAACTCAGCTCCACACCCTCTCCTCTGTCATCTGTTGGTAGTTACACAGAGAGGTAGGGAATTTACTAAAAGCAGACTACCAGAACATTCCCTCCTGTTTGTGAACTAAAAGCAGACTACCAGAACATTCCCTCCTGTTTGTGAACTCCTCTCCCCTGATGGGGTTTGGGGGTATTAGGTGGACTTAGGGCTCTGAGCCATCCTGTTTTTCTGCTCATGCCAAGCAGAGGAGCTTAGCTACTGGGTGCCTCAGCTGAGGACTCACATTTTATACCTTCCCACCCATCCTGATTGTGAACATCTCTGTGCCATGAGAGTGAAAGTGGATGCAAAGTATGCACATCATGGGGGGAAGATATCCTCCATCCACTGCATACCATAGCCCCTCATCCCTGGGCACCAAGCCCATCCTGCCAGCCCACTGGAGTCCACCCACAGCAGGGCATCATCAGGAATCTTGGAGCCTCCTTTCTCTGATATGTTCCTGGGGCCCCCACAAAGGCTCAAGCATTATTAGCATTGTCCAGAGACCTGCAGTGGCTCGCATTCTTTGCAGAGGAGGACTCTGAAAGCAGTGATTCAGAGTGGGGGGTGGGAAGCATCCTCCCCTTCCACATAACACCTTGTTGCTGTTCCTGCCTCAAGTATCCCCCTTCCAGCTCAGTGACAGAAAGCAGCTGTACCTCCTCTCACTTTCTCCAATTCTGGGGCCTGCATTTTGGAAACATTTCTGCTCCTTCCCCAGTGACCCCTATGTGGCAAAATGGCAGATGAGCCATGCCCATGCCCAACACATAGGCAACTGCAAAGGGTGCACTCCACTGTATTGCTGCTGTGGGAAAGAGTGGTGGCCAGTGGGAGGAAGAAGAGGCCACTCCCTCTCAGCAAGGAGAAGTTGGGGGGGGGATCAGAATGCCCCTCCAAGAAATGTTCCTATCATTCAGGGTCTGGTGGGTGGGACATCAAGGCAGGCCACTCTCCAAGAGATCATTCCCCCCAGAAACACTAACAGTACCATCCAGAAGGGCTATGTGGAGTGCCATGGAAGCAGTCACTTGTCTAATTGGCAAGATTGCTATGGATGGCCAACCCTTCTTCCACATGAGTGGATGAACCTTTTCACTGACTGCTGCAAAAACTGGCTCTTTGGTTCTCCATCCCCTCATGGAGGACCATGTGATGACTAATTTTGCCCACTATGCACCACTTCACAGTGGAGATGGTCAAGTTCACCAGAGCATAATGTAGAACTGTGCATTTTACAGCAGACCTCTGGAGCAGCTAGCAGCACAGCTATCCCTCTCTCGCCACCACTGTTGACAACTCTTTGTCTGGACTGTTGAGGCATGGCCAGGGCTCCAGGAGGGGACAGTCCTGCTGCTGGGCTACAAAGTAGTTCTGTTCCATGTGCAGAGGATGGATGTAGACCACACAGTGCAAAACATTACCACCATGATACAGAGTAGATTCTGGGAGTGGGTGGGTGGCAGCAATATAGTCTGTGGCTACATGATCATGAACGCTGGCACAAACATGTCAGCAGTGGTGAAGGCTATGTGCCTCAAGGGCATTGTCTGCCTGGCACTCACACTTCACCTGATGGTGAAAGATGCTCTGGAGCTGGGGAACACTGTCAAGGCCACCTGGGATGCTGCCATCCTTGAGCTCAACCAAGCCACCCAGTAGCAATGCCCATTGCTTGCCATAAGGAGACAGATAGGGTGGCAAAGACCCATGAATACAACTAATACTCAAGCCCCAGCAAGAAGACCAGTTCACAATCAGGAAGGTATAAAATTGGCATCTTCATTCATCCAAGGCATCAAGTAGCTAAGCCCCCCATGTGGCATGAGAAGAAAAAGGAGGTGACTCAGGGCACTGAGTCCACCTAACACCCAAACCACAGCAAAGGTTAAGTTCACAATCAGGAGGGTATATAAAACATTTATTCAGCCAAGGAATCCAGTAGCTAGGCCCCTCTGCTCAGCATAAGCAAAGAGATGGGGTGGCTCAGAGACCTGAGTCCACCTAACACAGTAACCCCACCAGGGATGAAGAGTTCAAAATCATGAGGGAATAAATGAATGTGCTCTGCTAGTCAGCTTTTAATAAGTTCCTTGCCTCTCTGCATAACTATGATGCAAACAGCTGACAAATTAATGAAGAAGAAGAAGCAGAAGAAGAAGAAGAAGAAGAAGAAGAAGAAGAAGAAGAAGAAGAAGAAGAAGAAGAAGAAGAAGAAGAAGAAGAAGAAGAAATTGGATTTCTATTCCACCCTCCACTCTGAATCTCAGAGTCTCAGAGTGGCTCACAATCTCCTTTATCTTCCTCCCCAACAACAGACACCTTGTGAGATGGGTGGGGCTGAGAGGGCTCTCACAGCAGCTGCCCTTTTAAGGACAACCTCTGCCAGAGCTATGGCTGACCCAAGGCCATTCCAGCAGATGCAAGTGGAGAAGTGGGGAATCAAACCTGGTCCTCCCAAATAAGAGTCTGCGCACTTAACCACTACACACAACTGGCTCTTATACACCAAACTGGTGTATGTGGAGCTGCCTATTGGTGTTTCCAAGGCTGGCAAATTCCACTCCCTGTTGCCTTGCAGTTTTGTAAACAATGTTATTGAGTAGAGACAGTCCATCTGGAAATGTATCAAACTGCCACAAACAGCACCAAGGATCGTGAAATGTTCATACCAGTCACCCTTCCATGAACATTGCTTTGTGAACCACAAAATGGCCAATTTTGTGACAAACTTTAGTTCTTGAGCTGGTTTGTACCCATCCCTAGCAGCCACTTCTGTCAAGCTTGGCACTCCCACCATGGGGTGGTTCTGATGGGGGCAGATTATGCGGCCCAAAGGCACTCTCTGCCTTTTCTGGAGAGGACAGACAAGGCAGGTCCAGCTTGGCTGGCCACAACCAGGAGTGATATTGAACACCTGTTGCTGCTGCCTACTGTGCAGCTCCTGGCCAAACAAGAAGCCCTGAGGGGTGCCGCTGAACCAAGCCCACTGCCGGATTCTTGAACGAGTATCACCCATTTCCACATCTGCCTTCCTGTCCCATGAGTTTGGCAACCCTTCAGGCTTCAGGCTGGAGGCTCCTAGAATGGACAGGAAGGGATCTGCATGCCAGCACCATGCTTTCCAGGCTGGCAGGCTTCAGCCAGGCTGGCAATCATCTTGTTGGCAAGCACTATGCAGTCATTCTCTCTGCTTTGCCTCCTTGCCTATTCCCTTCCTTGCCTTTGATTGTATCCTGACAAGACAGAAAAGTAATTTCTAGTGAGTTGCTTGAAACTCCAGGTCTGAAGCAACCCTGTTCAGGAAGCTGGTACCAATCCCAGGTAGGATTTAATTCCCATATTTCTATTCATCACCTCATCTTGTTCCTTTTGTTTCCCTTCTTCTCCACTCACCTAACATCACCTTTGGCACCTGCCATCCAGTACACCCTCTTTAAGCATGACCTGGCCAGCAAAGACAGTGACAGCCTCCTGCCAGCTCCCTAAATGTTTGTTTCACAATACAAGGGTTAGGTAATATTTTTTTTCATGCTGCCAATGAGACAGGAAACAGGCAAAGCAAGAAAAAACTCTGCATAGATGTTTTTAGCTTTGTAAAACTCCAAATTTTATTCCTCCCTCCACTTTACTCTCTTTTAATGCTGCCTGGTTCCTAAGTTGTTTGAACACGCAATTCTGAGGTGTACTCCCTGCAACTGACAAAAAAAGAGAAAGAAATGAGAGAGATATCTCAAAACTGAGCAGTGAGAAGAGCAAAGAGAAATTAATATGCAATTGGAACATCCATGTTGAATGAAGGAGACAGCATCAGTTGTATTATTGCCCTGTTCTTTTCTTTTGGCTCAGACAGGCAATATGAAAGGCATCCCCTCCGCCATGATTGCAGTGATGTCATTTTCTCTCTCTCTTCCAAGGTTCTCAGAGGCTTGCCATCAATTTATCTGGAAAAGTTAATATATTTATGACTGAGGTTCACAGAAATTAAAAATGGTCTTTGTTCCATGAAAGAAGCCAAACATTAAAACAAAAGGAAAAAATTCTCTCACTCTCACTTCACACTTGTCTCTGTGCCTTTTTTGTTTTCCAGCTCGCTCAGCTTGTAGAAGTTTGAGCTGTGTGACACCTCACACAGTCCCCTTTGGCAGTGTGAAAAGAAATGCTTTGGTGTATCAAAGAGAACAGGAAACATTTAAGAAAGAAACTCAATTCAGAGAGATCAAAGAACTATAATATGTTAATCAAGGGAGAGCAAGAGGATGGAGGGGAACTTTTCCTTACATTTGAATCAACATAAATTGCCCTCTAAATTATTTTCTTTACTTATACCCCACCTTTCTCCCCAGTAAGGACCCAAAGGGTGATAACAGATGGGCATTTTGGGGTGGATGGGAGGTGTCCCAAATTGGGATGATTCAAAAAGAGCCATCCAGAAGCCTCCACATGCTCCCCTACATCCTATCCATGGGGCATGGGCATGTTCAAACAGCTGTTGTGCACCATTCCCATCACTCAGCTTGGGTTTCCCTCCCATACATTTTCAGTAGCCATGCACACATGTGTGCATATGAGTGCTCTGAACAGTTTTGATTTTAGCTGGATGCATCATTAGCTGGATGCAACTTAAGGTGGCTTGGCGGTTTCACATTCTCAAGGTGCCTTGCTTGTACTCTTCCACTTCCAGACACCAAGGAGGCAACTGGCATGTGGCAACTGGCATGTGGCTTTGGAAGTGGTAGCTTTTTGAGTTGCACTGCAGAGGCCAGAGGATGGGGTGAGGATGGGATGAGGATGGGCGGCAAATGTTTGTGTATGGAAGGATTTTTTGGGCTCAATTTTAGAGTTGTCTCTCAGTTGACCTAAAGTGCCCATCTGCAATCACCCAAAGTGGTTAGGTTGAGAGGGTGCAATTGGTCCAAGGTCAGCCATTAGGCTACCCCAACAGAGTAGGATACAAATCTCCAGATTGTAGCCTCCAAACACTATACCACACTGGCTTCTGGGACAATTTAAAATTAAGAAGTTGTGAGAGAAATGCAGCATTAAAACAGTCCATCCCCCCAACCCCCATATAATACATGAACTTCTTAGACTGTGAGGAGATGAAAAGATGCCACAATTACAAGGCCTACTGCAGAATTCTAGGGTGTATTCACACACACTAAAGAATGTGCTTTGCAACTGGATTTTTACAGTGTAAGAACAGCAAAATGCACTTGCAAACAGTCGCCATGTGAAAGTACCTCTGCAATGTGCTTAGCCATATTATTGGGCTTTTGTCTTGCAAAGTAAAACCTATTTCCATAATGCATTCTCACCCACAGATACATTCCATTGTAGCTGGCTTGAAGAAAATCAGCTACTTCCAATTTTACCCTCGTATTATAACTGTTCCCTCCTGCCTGCACTCCTCACTGAAGAATTCTTGTGTTGCTAGGTATGCTATTTGACAGACAGACAGACAGACAGACAGACAGACAGACAGACAGACAGACAGACAGACAGACAGACAGACAGACAGACAGACAGACAGATAGATAGATAGATAGATAGATAGATAGATAGATAGATAGATAGATAGATAGATAGATAGATAGATAGATAGATAGATTTCCACCGTAAATATGTCTTCCATTCTTAAATATGTCCACTCTGTTATAAATGCTGCAATGGTCTACATTTTTTCTAGATTCTATTATTCCTCTGTCTTCTTCTCTTGACTTTAAGTTTTGTGCATTTACTTTGAAATGTCTCTGTAAACTTGTTCCTCTGTAGTTGTTTCATTGCTTTCCCCTGAAATGTTCTGGGTACCAATCTTTTAAAGGTAAAAGGTAAAGGTAGTCCCCTGTGCAAGCACCGAGTTGTTACTGACCCATGGGGTGACGTCACATCAGGACGTTTTCTTTTTACAGGGTGGTTTGCCATTGCCTTCCCCAGTCATCTACATTTTATCCCCAGCAAGCTGGGTACTAATTTTACCAACCTCAGAAGGATGGAAGCCTGAGTCAACCTTGAGCTGGCTACCTGAACCCAGCTTCCACTGGGATGGAACTCAAGTCATAAACAGACCTTACCCCTCTGTGCCATGGGGCTCTGGACCAACCTTTTACCTAAATATAACTGTACCCTTTCTATTCCCTGCCTGCATCTCTCTCCCCCCCCCCCTTTGGGTTGCTAACATAAATGATATCCAGGGGTTGTTTTGCAGGAAAATACGTGATAGAGCTCATTAGCATAACTCATTAGCATATGCTGCCGCCCCCCCAGCCAAAAGTAACCCGATGCTAGAAAGGAGAGTCCCTGGAGAGTGAGGCCTGTTTGGGCTGGCTAGAGATCCAGCCAGCTCAAGCAGACCTTGCTCACCTGGGGCTCTCCTTGGCTGCTGTCCCCCCCAGTCAAAAGGCCAGCAAGCCACCTGCCACCCAAAATCACATAAGAAGTGGAGAAAAGGTCATGCAGGCTTCTCGGTGTTTTAACAATTTATTAAATTATAAAGATTCACCAACATAAGGGAAAGGGGAAGATGATGGGGAAAGGGAAACAAAAATCACAATACAATTATACATAGGATCAAACAAAACATATTTCTGCAATTATACTTTTTAAACCCTTATTTCAAATCTGATTTAACAAGCCCTGAGTCTACTTAAAGTTCATTCTTTATCTTCTACTTCTTGTTGTACTTTTCAGTCCATAAATAGAAAGGCGACCATAATTATTTCAAGTTTCTTTTACTGTCCTCTTTCAGTAAGTCTGTGAGTACGTTCATTTCCACTATATCTAAGAACTTTGTGATTAGTTCTTCCTTTGTTGGTGTTGTCATCTTCTTCCAGCCTTTGGCGTATTGAATTCTTGCCGCTGTTATTCCCTTAAACATTTTTGCCAATTTTACTGGAGTCACGTACCACCGAAAAAACATTTTATATAAATTTTCTTGGAATGCTATCGATTTAGATATTTTTATATTGGTCGCCCACATCTGTTCCCACTGCTCCATCTGGATGTTATAACAAAAATTCTGTGCCCACTTAATCATGGACTCTTTTACTACCTCCCCCTCCATTTTCAAATGTAATAAGAAGGCATAGACCTTTTAAATCAGTTTTTCATCTGGACCACAGATAATTTTATTAAGTGGAGATTGTTCCTTTTCAAAACCTACTATTTTTTCTTTTGAATACCTTGACTCTAATTGAGCTCTCATCCACCAATCAAGTTTTACATTTAAGTCACTTAGTTCTTCATTTGTTTTCAATGAAAGATCCTTTTTCGGTAAATTTTCATGTCAGTGGATTTTTCCAGGATAATAAATTAGGCTGTGTAAATGCCTCTAACAGTGAAACCCAATTTGGAATTATTTTGTACACTTTTACTCTTGTTTTCTCCCATATTGATAATAATGATTTTCTAATTATATGATTCTTAAAGTATTTGTGACCCTCTGCTTTCTGATACCAAATAAAAGTATGCCACCCGAGCTTTAAATCATACCCTTCTAGTGCCAATATTTGTTTATTTTGGATTTTGATCCATTCTTTCAGCCAGATCATCCCACATGCTTTATAATATAACTCAAAATCTAGCAACCCCATACCTACTTTACACTTTGAATTTTGCAGAAATTTCAGTTTTATCCTAGGATTTTTACTCTGCCAGATAAATCTGGAAATTTTTCTGTTGAGTTTCTGGAATACTGTATGTTTTACTGGGATTGGTATTGTCTGGAAAAGAAATAACATCTTTGGGAGAATATTCATTTTAATTACTGAGACACAACCCATTAATGGCAATTGTAGGTCCTTCCACTTGTTCAAATCTCTATCAATGTCTTTAAGCAACTTTTGATAGTTATCCTCCCAGAGAGAGAGAAATTAATTTGTAAGCTGGATCCCTAAATATTTTATTTCCCTTTCATTTTGTAAACCAGACTTTTCTTCTAATTCTGTTTTTTGTGCTTTTGACATATTCTTTACTAACATTTTTGTTTTAAAATAATTAATTCTCATTCCTGCCATCTACCCAAAATTCTCTAACAACTCTTTAATCTGTTGAATTGATTCTAAAGGGTCTTCCAAAATCATAACCAAATCATCCGCAAACGCCTGGAGCTTATATTGCTCTCCTCTTGTATTTAGCCCCTTGATTCTCTCGTCTTTTCTAATCACTATATTTAACACTTCCAGAGTCAAAATAAACAAAAGAGGGGATAGAGGACATCCTTGTCGTGTACCTTTGCAGATTTCAATATATTCTGTTGAACCTCCATTTATTATTACTTTCGGTTTTTGGCTTACATAAATTGATCTCACCATCTTCATGAACTTATTGTCCTCTGCCATCCCTTTTATCTGTTCCAACATGAAGTTCCAATCAACATTATTGAAAGCCTTTTCAACATCAAGGAATATAAGTGCCATTTGCTTGCCTGGGTGGTTTTCATAATATTCTAGGACATTTATAATTGTTCTTCTTACGTTGTTTCTAAACTGCAGTTTTGGTATAAAGCCAGATTGATCTGAATGTATTATCTGCAAAAGAATTTTCTTTAACCAATTAGCCAGAATTGCTCTAAAAATTTTGTAATCTATGTTCAGTAAAGAGATGGGCCTACAATTCTTTACTTCTGTCATATCTGTACCTTCTTCTTGAATCATGGAAAGTCTAGATTCTTTCCAAGAATCAGGCATTTGTCCATCTTCTTCTATTGCTTCTATCAGATGTATAAATGGAAATATGATTGTTTCATCCAATGCACCATAATACTCTATAGATAAACCGTCTGGTTCTGGAGTCTTCCCTCTATTTTGTTTTTTAATTGCTTCCACAATCTCTACCATGGATATTGGTCCTTTTTCTGATTTGCATCCAATTCCACTCTGGTCTGTATACTCAATTATTCTTTTTGTTGTTCTTTTGATATATTTTCTGATTGATATAACTTTTTGTAGAAATTGTGAACAATTTTCTTCAAGTCATCCTTCTGAGTTTTTTCTATTCCATCTTCATCTCTCAGGCAATGTATTATTTTACTTTCTTTCTTTCTCCTTTCTTATTCTATAAGCTAGCCACCTACCCGATTTATTTGCATTATCAAAATAATTTTGTTTGACTAACTTAACCTTCTTAGCCATCTCTTCCATCAGCAGTATATTAATTTGATGTTGTACCTCTTTTATTTTTATCTTCAGGTCTGATCTTGCTGGTTCAGTTTTAAATCTTTTCTCTGTTTTTCTGCAATAGATTTGTAAATTCTTGATATTTCTTATTTCTCTCCTTTTTCTTTGGCTTATTTCTCTCATTTTTCTGTTTCGGTGGTGCAGGCTTCTCCAGGGGTTAATGAGGGCTGCTGGGGTGTGACAACCCCCCTGGTAGCTGGCTGGCTGCCCACTCTCCTAATTCAAGGATTGGGAGGGAGGGTGACTCAGTGGTAGAGCATCTGCTTGGGAAGCAGAAGGTCCCAGGTTCAATCCCCGGTATCTCCAAAAAAGGGTCCAGGCAAGTAGGGGTGAAAATCCTCTGCTTGAGACCCTGGAGAGCCGCTGCCAGTCTGAGAAGACAATACTGACTTTGATGGACCAAGGGTCTGATTCAGTAGAAGGCAGCTTCATATGTTCATATATGCAGCTGCACCTACTATTCAATGGACAAGATAGGTGGGGAGGAAGAGGGGGAACCATCAGAAAAGTTCATGAGCTGTGCTCCTGTGAGCTCCTGCTGAATTCAAGGCCTGATTATATCTGATATGTTTCTTCTGTTATTATGATCAACCATATTTCAATGCATCCAAGTTTTTACTGATTGATTCCTTTTTCATTTCTTGTCTTTCTTCTCTAATGCAGTCTGTTTAATTTCAGATTGTAAGGATACAATCAAGACATTTTTATTTTTATTTTCTACAGCACCTAGTATTTATAGTCTGCATTTTCTTCTTTTTAAAAACAAAACAATCACCACCACCATCTATTAAGTTATATATGTTAAGGCAAACAAAATGCAACTCCCAGCATGCCCTAGTTACCAATACTCAGTCTCTAAACACATGAGACTTTGGTTAATTCCCAGCAATTTTTCAAGAGCAGTTTTGGTCCTTCTTTGTCTTGATTCAAGTTGGGCCTGGATGGGGTATGGAAAAATGATTCAGCAGTTTCACAGATCGAAACTGCTATGCCTCCTGCCCTTATCACTCCTATAAAATCTTACCAAAGATGAACATCAATCTTTGCCACTGTAATATTGTGAGGAGAGATTAATTAACAAGCCAAGTTGGTCCCTTCCCTGCACAACATACTAAACTGTACATCTAATTTCACGTTCAAAAGGACAATCTCATGCTACTTCCAAAAGATGTGCCAATATATTCTGGCAGCTTGTGCCCTTAGAGCTTAAGCCATTGAATAATGTGTGTGTTTCTCCTGATTTAAATATCAAAATGTGTAGTAAAGTATGGTTTTATAAATAAGACTTTATAATATATGAAGATACAAAGCTTGAGCTGAACAGCCATGTTGTCAGTTATTTTAAACTCAAATTGGTTTGGTCCTTCCTTCCTTCCATTTTTTCCCTCTCCCCTCCATTCAAGCTGAGTGGTAAACTGTCTTCATTAGCTGAAATCCTTACTACATGTTTGCAGCATCTTACACAAAATATGTTCAATCTAATCTGCATGTATCAGACTGGGGCATTTGAGGGCAATGACAATGCTGGCCTCAGAATGTGTTCTCTCTTCTTCTTTAGAGACTGCTCACATCATTCTTAAAGCTTATATATATTGCCTCATGGCATTTAAAGGACAGACAAACCACTCATAATAACTGCAAAAGTCATCTTGGGTTGAACAACAAAAGATCTTGAAAATGTGAATAAACAATGAGTTCAAAGGTCTCTGAGAGTTGTGTATGATGATGTGTAAATGTTAGTCAACCTTTTGAACTCTAATTGCAGCAACAATTCATTCTTTTTTTCTTCATCTTAAGGAGAAATATTCACATTGGCTGTAGTTACTTGGAGCATAATTTTGTATAATGTAGAGGACGGGATGGATGATAGGATTCAGAAGAACCCAGGAGACCTTTGAATGATGAATTAATCCCTTTGGTTAGAAATGACAAAACAGAAAAGGAGGAGAGGCTTTGATAAATAGAATAAATATTGTCATTTGGAAAGAAAAATGAGCTCATCATTACAGTGAAATAACATTGCAATGTTTCAAAGGCTGAACAGCAGTCAAATTGCAGAAAGAAAAAGAACAGTTTTGGGAAGCTATAATGGTAAAGGTATTTGACTGAAGACATTAAATCATACAAACTGATGGAATGAGTGATCTCTTTTGTAGAATAATGTATATGGTACTGCTTAGGTGACTTAAAGGAAACAGTAAATCATCCATAATACACGATTCTGCAATGAGAAACAGTGGAGAAATGTTGTGATAGAAAGTAGGTTTTCAAAATACAGAGAGCAACAACTTTGAAACAAATAGGAAAAGAAAAGTCCAAGGAACTGGGAAGACTAAGCAGGAATTGGACATTGTGTTTCGTGCTTGTGGAGCAGAATACCTAAAACTCCTTCCCAAACAGATGGATCAAGAGTTAGGGAGATTTATAACATATTTTAAAAGTAATCCAGCAGCTGCAGTATAAATAATACAAAACATTATTGGGAAGTATTTAACAAATCATTTCAAACTAAGAATAAGGTCTGTTGTGATGGAAAATACAATGGGCTCTAGAAAGAGGACGTGGGCTAGTGCCCCCCCTTGCTGTCTTCCCCACCCACTCAATCCCCCCAAACTTGGTGTCTTCACACCTACCCAAGGTGCCCATTTTCTGTAGGGGAATTGATCTGACTTCAGTTTTCCATCTCCTTCCCCCTCCCTATATCCTCTATCTAGGAAAAGTACAGTCTTTTTTACACAGTGTGGACCAAAACAGCTCACATCATTCTCACTTTAAGTTGTGTAGAGGCTACTGTGGCATGTTTGTACAATTCATCAAGGATTGCTAATTCATTATCAGTTTGTTTGGTTGTTTTTCCCGATGGACTTGTAGAGAACCAACACAGACCATATTCTTATGGGATCTCTTGTGTCCTTGTTGCACTTTGTGGATTCAGGAATTGCTCTGCTGACTGTGGGTTTTTCCACATTCTCATTTCCCTTGCTTATTTTGACCCTTAGTGGTCAATTCTATATTACACTGGTTTATGTCCAACACATCTCTCTGCAGATTTAAACTGCAGGTTTTTATCAGCTACTAGAGGGAACAAGTCATATGCACACCATATTCTCCCCCTCCAGAAGAAACAGGAACTTACATAAGAGAAAAATGAGAATGAAGAAACGCCCTGTTTGTTAGGCCCACATTCCTGTACAAGCATATCTCTGACACTGCATTCATTCATATGGGAGTTGTGTTTGTACATTCTAGAACATTTGAAAATTGGATGAGAAGCTTTGCTTTTCTCTCAAAATGTTAATTATCCTACTTTGTTGCCTTTGGGATTATCAGTGTTATTACAGTAAAAACAGGACTTCATTGCAGGTCCTTAAATCATCTGTTATAGTCCACTTGCTATATTTAATATTGTATTCCTTACTTCAGATTGTCTGTTGTTTGCAATGTTCTACTTCTGTAAACCGTCCTATAGCATTGTTCAGTGAGCTCAGAGAGAGTTTTTGCCTAAGGATCCCGGGAGACTCTCAGCCCTGTGTGCTCAAAACGACGGGGGGAGGATTGACACTATCAAGCATTTTTAAAATGTTATCTTCCTTCAAACTAGATCTTGGCAAAAATTTATCTGACATATTTTACCTCATTGTTACATCATTTTTAATAATAATAATATAATAACTTTTAATTTCTATCCCGCCCTCCCCGCCGAAGCAGGCTCAGGGCGGCTCACAACATAAAATCCATTATACATCAAATAACATAAATTGCAAATAAAATCCAAGTTAAGACAAATTACAAGTTAAAATTTACAATGTACAATATAGTGCTAAAACATTCGATCGAATATTTTTATGCTCACTGTAGGTTGACTTCCACATTAACACTCTTCAAAAAAGTGACTATTATTTCAGTTACACAGAATGAAAAAAATACAATATAAGGTGAATTGGAAATTATTCAATCAATTAAAGTTTCACGTTTTTGAGCTTCATTTATTTTTCCTTAGGCAATGTCAGGGGTGATCTATCACCAGCTTGACTGGCAGCAATAGGGCTTCTTGGGCAGCAAGGGCTAACACAAGTTTTCTGTATGAAGATCTCCATGTGCTAATTACTTACTTACTATCACTTACACCTTTCTTGCAGTGGAAATTGACTTATTTCCATATCATTATCTTACTTTTTGGTTTTGGCAAACTGATCACCCACTGCAGTTTGTAATCTGGAACAGGGTTTCCTCTGACATTAATTTTCTAGTATGTTACAAACAATGCTTTTCAGCTTAACGTTCCTACTTCATGTGTGTACCCATCTTCCAGTGTGCTTTGATGCCACTGGAATATTTTTCCAACTGAGAACTGATTCCTTTCCTCTATTACTACATTCAAGTGCCTCCTTAAATTGCAGCTTTTCTGATCCTCCTTTTACTCTTCTTCACTTTCTTCCCTTATGTGGCTTGTCTTTGTTTTTAAGCCTGTGGGTTTCATTTCATTTCTTATTTTCACACAACAACTAGTGATTGTAGGTACTTTATAAAAAATAAGCTTTTGATGACAGGTAACATATCTAACACCAGTGTCACCCCCTTATTATTATTATTTTAATTTCCTGGATTATAGGAATATCTTTTCAATCTTATCACAGTAATTAAATAATAAAAATGTACCCCAAAGCTGTGTTATTTTAAGTTTTTTAAGCTGCTCAACTCCATTAAGCTCCACTCTTTGAACTGTTGAACATTCAGTTCAGAAAATAACTTTAACATGAAGTTGTCAGAAGATGATTTAATAAATAAAATGCAGATTCACATTCTGTTATAAACCTGCCATGTAATCACATGTCATAGAAAACATTTCATTTTCATGTCATACCGACAAAGACATTGCATTTGATCATTTTTTTATATTTATGTCAAGTCTAGGAATAAGACCTGCTGTCTTCTCCTCCACCCATCCAAGTCAAGGCATCCACTTCCCCCAATACCACCTCCACCCCCTTCCTAATACCACCCCTCAACCATCTCTTCCTCTCAACTACCCCCACACCCTTGGCACACCACTACCCCCCACCCATGACATCTAATCCCTCACACCCTTGCTGTCTTCCACCCACTCCTAACCCTTGGCATTCACTTATGTCCCACCCTTCCTGACTTCCCACTCACCTTGCAGCTGAAATAAATGCTGGCTTCCCTCCCACATGTGTGTGTGTGTGCTCCCATGTCTGTGGTGGCTCAATGAGGCCCAGAGTACACATAGGGGGAACTGATCTGACTTTAGTTTTTCATATCCTCCCCCCTCCCTGCAGTCCCCCTCCCTGCAGCTGCCCTGAGCCTGCTTCGGCACGGAGGGCGGGATAGAAATTAAAAATTATTAAATTATTATTATTATTTTTACTTAGGAAAAGTACAGTCTTCTCCACAGTGTAGACCAAAGCAGCTTACATCATTTCCCTCTCACCCTGGAGCAGTTGTAATTCTGAGTCATCTCCAGCTTTCACCTGGAAATCGGCAGCAATGGCCAATCTTACCTCAGAGATGGACACATCTCCAATGCTTCTCTTTGTCCAGTGGATGCTGGGAGATCAGTTTTGTAGGCCTTCAAGGGGGTGGCAGAGGGCTATTGCTGGTGGCTGGTCCAAAGCCAGTCAGGAGGGTGCAATAGAGTGCCAGGGCCCAGTGTGAGGGTGTGGAAAGCCACAGGAGACAGAGGGGGGCTGTGTGTGTCATTCCATATTGCAAAGGCTCTTATCACATGGTATATAGAAATGAAGTTGTAAGAGTTATAAGCTCCTCTATAATAGGTCCTTAAATAAGGGTTATGCTATAGGCCCCCTGCTATAGGCACAAATGCCTAGAAATTCAGCTTGTGCATTCAGTGATGACCTGCAGGCATTGTGTACATGGCAGCTTACAACCTATTCCATATTTCAAAGTCTTCTGTGTTTGACATGAATGGAAATGGGGGGAAAGAAACTATCATAACTGCAAACTGCAGCTTTAATAATGTACTGCAAGGATGATAAAGTCTAATAAAGATTCTGACACATGTAGTACATTGTTTTCTTACAGTTTCATAATGCACCTTATTTTGAAGTGTTTCAATGGCAACTCTACTTTCATGGCACTATAAACATTTAAGTTGTCATTCCTGCAACCCATAACTAGGGCTGTGCAAGAAAAAAAAAGTGTGTGTGTTTTTATATGAGGATATTGGACCCAAAAAATATCAGTATTTTCCAATATTCCTGAATCCCTATACCAGCATGGTATTTGGTGGCAGGCAATGTCAGTGCAAGGTAGAAAGCTGCTATACTGGGAGACCTGCAACCCTAACAGTACAATAAAGAAACACTAAAACAGCATCATGAAATCACATCTGAAGCACAGTCCAGCAAACTTGTTAATCCCCAAATGTGACACACATACCCACAATGAAAAATTATAGGCAGAAAGAGCATTCATTTTGATCAGGTTCAAATACAGAGAGCCATTCCATTCCAGAAGCCAATGCATGCTGGAACAATACCACTTTACATGGTGTTCAGAAGTTAACCAGAAAAGATGTCTTGTCTTGATAGGCCATTGTGTAGGGTGAACTACCCTTCAGAAAATCAAGGCTAACTAGTCTATGTATAGATTGAAGTGGTAGAATCAAACTGTGGTCTATATACACTTAGATAAGACAAATCACTTCTACTACTGGAATAAGCTTTATTAACACCCCTTGCCATAATAAAGTTACACAAGTCCTTGCACAAATCAGCCAGAAGCAGATCACAAACTAACATGGACAAATGAATCTGTTGTCTCTGTATGGGTAAAAAATATTTTGTCGATTGGGGGTAAATGCATCTCCCCCTCCAATATAACAGGTATCCACAAGTCCATGTTAGCCTTGTGCTTTAAACCTTTGTAGTTTTACATTGAAAAACCATCCTTTTCAGCATATCAGACCACTGGATAACAACTAAGCATCTCTTCCTAACAACCTTCAGGTTCTTACAGGGCACAAAAGGGACATAAGGCAATGCTTTTGGAAATGAGATAGAAAAACTAAAATAATGTTATCCAGGCCACGTTGAACCATATTGAAAGTATTAAATTTAAGTAACTGAAAAACAAATTCCTGACTAAATCCTTGAGGATTTCACAGTCTGTGAGTTAACTATTTGTGCTACTGAACTGCTTTAATACAAAAAATCAATGTATTGTGGGGCCCATAAGCTTAAAAATACACTGACTGGTAAACATTCCAGAAACGTTGTGACCTGAGATATGTCCAACTCTCTCCAACTGCTTTCTTTCCACAAAAATTTCAGATCAAGTAATCTCTGTAATGTGTGACTGGAGATGAAATTTTAACACTTATTCCTGCTACTAAAAGAAGACCCCATTAAAATGAACTTTCCTTTTATTTGTTAGCTTCTTTGACCAATGGTTTTATGAACAAGGAGTTCACCCTAAGTGTGCAAATCTGTCTTCATGGGATAGGAACCTTTACCTGGTGGTGTAGATGGCTTTGCATTGCTTTTTCAGGAGCCCCTTACACAATAGGCAAAATTGAGGTGGCCCACTAATGTCTGAAGCTCCCCAAGTTTCATCTCTATTTTGGGGAGAACAGGCTGCATAGTCTCTCGAGTCTCTCTAAGGCTGCACAGTCTCTCTATAACAGGGCTATCCCTGGACTGTCTGGCACCCTAGGCAAGGCTGGGACTGTGGGCTGGATGTTGGGGTGCCGGGACCGGCTGGGACTGTGGGCTGGATGTTGGGGCGCCTGGAACCAGAGTCCACTGGCTGGGGATTAGGCGCAAGCGAGTGCTGAGTGCGGTCGGTGGATCTGACGAGGCCAGCGGCAAGGAGGGACGGGGCGAAACAGCAGAGAAAGACGGGGCGAAGTAACACGGCAGCTGGGCTGATAGTGGGACGACGGCCCCCATCTCCCCACCCCCTTCTCCTCCCCTCCCCGATGAGAGTTGTGGAAAAAGAACTTGGAGTCGGAACAAACTGTGACTGCCAGCGGGGTGAGCTGCAATCAGAGGAGCAAAACGGTTTGACAATACACTGCACTCTGAGTAAGAGCACAGCTCCCCCCCCCCCTCAATAGTAAGAACGAAGTGCTTCTTTGCACCTCACGGGAACCCTACGGACACTGATGCACTTTAATACCGATGCACTTTGATAACTGATTAACAACAAGAAGTAGAGCTTGCACTCTACGATTATTGTCGCATGTCACTTTCTAAACTATGGCACCTTACTCTTTAACCCTGAGGATTTTAATTGCCAATTTTGTGATTGATTATTTATTAGCTAACTACCAATTTGTAATTAATCTATTTATTAGTTATTTAATTCGTATTTATTGATTAGCTAAGTGGACTTATTTATGGCAAATTAATTGGAGATAGATAGTGGGCAAGGTTTTAATTAAGGAGCCAATAGACGTTTAATTAATTTATTGTTAGCTAAGGAGTTATGGGTGATCTAGGGAGAGGGATTTAAATTAAATAACTAGGGGTCATTGGTAGTTGGCTGGTGGAAAATGAATTGCTACTGGCAACAATAGGGCTGAAGGGGAATAGGAATAGGTTTGTACACTGCCATTTGATGAGCTGGTTCTCACCTGCAGGAGATGGCTGGCCCGGGGATTCCAGAGCTCCTGGGGAGGGGGAGGTATGACGGTGGGAGCAGGCAGACCTATAGGGGAAGGAGGCCGAGACATAGCAGTGCTCGACCACCTTCCTGCCTGTGTCCCATCCTGATGGTGACAGGTAGTGGGGCCAGGAGATCTTACCCACCTCCGGCACTGGTGTTATGTCATGCCAGGTCCATTAATAACAAGACCGCTGTCCTCCGGGATTTCTTACTGGAACAGGAGGCGGACCTGGCATGCGTGACCGAGACCTGGGTGCGCGATGGGGAGACTGTAGCCCTCTCTCAAATGGCGCCCCCGGGATACTCGGTCTTTCACCAGTCCCGGACTAGTGGGCGGGGGGGGGGGGAGGAGTGGCACTTCTCATACAAGAGGTTTACTCCTTTAGGGCCCTCCCGGCCCCGGAGATCAGGGGTGTTGAATGTGTCAGCCTGATGTGGGACGTTGGGGAGGGGTTGGTGATCTGGCTGGTGTACCGTCCGCCTAACGCACTGGCCGGCGCCTTATCATCCGTGATGGAGGCCGCGGTGGGCTGGGCATTGGAGTACCCGAGGCTGTTGGTCTTGGGTGACTTCAATGTTCACGCCGATGACGCGGCCTCCAGTCAGGCGATGGACCTGGTGTCATCCATGGCGACACTGGGACTCTCCCAAGTTGTCACAACACCCACTCATCAGGCGGGGCACATGTTAGACCTGGTCTTCGCGGCGGGAGTTTTAGTGAACGATATGACTGCTAGAGCAGTGCCATGGTCGGATCACTATGCCCTTAAGGCTTGGGTGGGTGTGCCACCCCAAACCTGTTTAGGCGGAGAGCGTATTTTAGCTTGCCCGCGGAGCCTGATGGACCCAGAATGGTTCCTGACAGCCCTGCGGGATCCTGGGCCCCCTGGCGATTCCTTGGATGGTCTGGTGGAGTCCTGGAATGATAGACTCTCCAGAGCTATCAAAGAAATCACACCTAGGCGTCCTCTGCGTCTCCGTTTGAAGTCGACACCCTGGTACAACCAGGGGTTGCGACAACTAAAACGGGAACTCAGACGACTAGAGAGGCAATGGCGGCGTACTGGAGACGAAGCGAACATCTTATAGAGAGATTATGAAGTCCTATGAGGTGGCAATCAAAACCGCAAAGAGAACATACTTTGCGGCTGAGATTGCGTCCGCAACATCGCGCCCTGAGGCAGCGTTGTTAGACTCCAAATTATTTAATATAATTTGGAGTCTAACAACACTGCCTCAGGGCAGACCAAATTGTAAAGAATTGGAGATTGGCTGTGAGGCTTTTGCGAACTTTTTTGCGGACAAGATCGCATCGCTCCGCCTCAAACTCCCTGCCACATTGGAGGCAGTTAGCGAAACCAAGGCTCCGGGCCTGTCTTTGGATTATGTTCTGGATGGTTTCAGCCCTCTCAGCCTGGAGGAAGTTGACAGGATCCTCTTATCTGCACGCCTAACAACCTGTAAATTGGACCCGCGCCCCTCCTGGCTTTTTAAATCCTGCCAGAGGGAGCTTAGATATCCTGTACGGGATATCATAAATAGATGGAAGGGTAATTTCCAACACAGCTTAAAGAGGCGGTGGTCTGTCCCCTCTTGACAAAAACATCATTAGACCCGGCCCAATTGGCACATTATCGGCCGGTCTCGAATTTGCCCTTTTTGGGCAAACTTATCGAGAGGGCAGTGGCGATGCAGCTACAGACTTTCCTGGATGATGCTTCCGTCCTTGATCCCCTTCAGTCCGGCTTTTGCCCGGGCCATGGGACGGAGACGGTGCTGGTCGCCCTAGTAGATGACCTGCAACGGCATCTGGATCGGGGTGGCTCGGCGGTACTGATGCTGTTGGACCTATCAGCAGCATTCGATATGGTCGACCATCGGCTGCTGGCCCGCCGCCTTGCCGACGCGGGTATTCAGGGGTTGGCCTTGCAATGGCTTTCCTCTTTCCTTGAAGGTCGGGGACAGAGGGTCGCTATTGGGGATGAGCTGTCCCGTAGGCACACGCTTGATTGCGGGGTGCCTCAGGGTGCGGTTCTTTTCCCGATGTTATTTAACATCTATATGCGTCCCCTTGCCCAGATTGCCCGAAGGTACGGGCTGGGCTGTCACCAGTATGCTGATGACACCCAGCTTTATCTGCTTATGGACGACCGGCCGGTCTGCGCCTCACAAAATCTGGACCGGGCATTACAGGCTGTGGCTGGGTGGCTCAAGCAGAGCGGGCTGAGGCTAAATCCAGCGAAGACAGAGGTCCTTTGCTTGGGCCGTCAGGGTCCGGGAAGGGAAATACCCCTTCCGGTTTTTGACGGTGCGCCGCTGATTGTGGCGCATAGAGTCAGGAGCCTGGGGGTACTTCTGGAGCCTTCCTTAACAATGGAGGCCCAGATAGCAGCACTGCCAAGTCCGCATTTTTCCATCTTAGGCGGGCAAGGCAGCTGGCTCCCTTCCTGGAGCGCGACGACCTAGCAACGGTGATCCATGCTACGGTCACTTCGAGGTTGGACTACTGCAATGCCCTCTACATGGGGCTGCCCCTGTGCCGAACCCGGAAATTGCAGCTGGTGCAGAACGCCGCCGCCCGGTTGTTATTGGGGCTCCCAAGGTGGGAGCACATTCAGCCGGGACTTCGGGCTCTGCACTGGCTGCCAATACTCTACCGAGTTCGGTACAAGGTGCTGGTTATTACCTTTAAAGCCCTATATGGCCTAGGACCTGCCTACCTGAGGGACCGTCTCTTCCCACACGTTCCCCAGAGAGCACTGAGATCGGGAACTCAAAACCTTCTGGTTGTCCCCGGGCCAAAGGAGGCCCGTTTGAAAGCTACAAGGGACAGGGCCTTCTCCGTAATGGCCCCATCCTGGTGGAACCAGCTGCCGGAAGAGGTAAGGGCCCTGCGGGACCTTACCCAATTCCGCAGGGCCTGTAAGACAGCCCTCTTCTGGCTGGCCCACAACTAACCGGCACTGAACACTGAACACCGAATACTGAACCTGAAATGAATTTGAATTGAGTGTAGCTTTAAGACCACTGTATGTTTTTAACGTTTATGTATATAACAATTGCCTAGATTTTTAACTATAAATTATGAAATGTTAATTTTCATGCTTAATTTCATATTTTATGTTAGTTTTACATGTTGTAAGCCGCCCTGAGCCACCTGGTGGGAAGGGCGGGAGATAAATCTCAGATAAATAAATAAATAAAAAGGCTAACTTCTGGCACACCCTCCCCCACACTGATAATGTCACTGGGTCACATGGGGGCACCCAATTCTAGTTTGCCTAGATGCAGGGCCAGCCCTACTCTAAGAACTTCTAATATGTTATAAAATTATCAGAGTTGAGCTCCAAAGAGCAACGCATCCAAGAGGCAAAAAGGTTAAAGCTACCCAAAGGCCACAGCTTGTTGAACCTTCTAGAATCCAAGTTGCTTACTTGCGCTCCAAAAGGCCTTTCTGTCTTGGAGAAGCAGTGTTCCTAAATATTTTTACATTTGTCTCTCTATGTTGGCTCAGTTAGAGCCCCAATATCTTCTTTCATGCACAGAAAGGATGGGAAAAACAGTTTCCACACCATGTGATGGCTTAAGCTGAGCATATGCCCCGGAGGTTGCTTCGTTCAGCCTCCCAGGATAGACTGACTGTCCCTGGCCCAAAACATGCCCATCTTGCCTCTACCAGGGCCAGGTCCTTTTCAGTCCTGGCCCCACCTGGTGAAATCAGCTCCCTATAGAGATCCGGGCCCTACCTAGCTTACTAGCCTTTCGTAGGGCCTGTAAAATGGAGCTGTTTCATCAGGTCTTCGGGTAAGGCGCCAGACATCTGCCCAAGATTGGTCGGCCTCCCCTACTGTATATCCTACTATGCTGACTTGCTGCACCTCTAGCTAGACTTATCAGATCAACCACCATAGTAGACAACCTCCTGCTACCATATCCCAGCCCCCCCCCCCCCACTTGCTCAATGAAACAGCAGGAACCAAATGGGGTGTGACATTGTTTTATACTCTAGGAATTCCCCTCACACTGTTTTTGTCACAAAGAAGGAGGGAATTTCCACAATGTTGCATGATGCCTTTCTCTAGGTCCCTACCCTCCAAATGCTGCCAGCTGACAAACCTACTCCTAGCAACTACACCAACTCCTGGCAGCTTTCAAAGAGCAAGGCTTAGTCTGAGATAGCCCCCCTTTTCTCTTTGAAATGATACAATCATGTTAATTCCATTCCTATCCAGTAATCTATCCCTTTGAGAACATCTGCATTCTTGACCAACATAACTTGTCTGAATTCAGTTTCACTTTTTTCACTGTTATCCTCTTAACAATGATTCAGGATAGAAGCAGCAACATTTGGAGGTTTAGCCAAAGAAATAGACATGAGCCTCACCAGTATATTGATGACACCAAACTCTTACAGTTTGGATAATATCATTTGGAAATGTCATATTATAGGAGTGCTGACTCTTAGGGAGACCCATAAAAGAATGCCCTTAGAGGGGAGTCAGTGTCTCCAAATGAAACTCTCTGCACTCTGGATCCAGAAAGGTCTGCTGTGGAATTTGGAAACATATATATTCCTCTTAATTAATTCTGACATTAATACAGAAAAGCATAAATAGTTATTGCTCTGGATCACAGCACTTACACAAACATTATTCCCATAACTGCAAGAACATTAAACATAAAAAAGATGCTTCTTTCTTAGAGAGAGATAACAGTTTCATTTTGCTTCAGTTATTTCAAGCCATGGTTATTACTGGCAAGGCTTCATAACACTTCAAGTTAACAATGTCATGTAGTAAATACTGCAGACCACAAAATCCTGTTTTGGTTCTAATTATTTAATCATTGTGGCAAATAAAGGTCTGCTTCTGATACTTTTTTTTTTTTAAGATCATTTAAACTCCCTCTGGGAATGTACTATTTTGAGATGTATCTCCAAATTTAGCAATATGAACATTGTGCTTTACCGATGGGGATTTCCCCCCTCCCCCCCGACATGGCCAATGTGCAGCACAGGGTTAAAAATAATAGACTTAAGCATGCCTAAGTCTGTGCTAAATTATGGCATGGTTTTTCTGTGACTGAGTCTGTAATATTATACAGGTTAATTAGAAGTAAAAACTGGGGGGGAGGGGCAGGGCTGGAACTTACTACAAGGTAAACACAATATGTCCTGATCTGGGTGGCCCAGGCTAGCTCTATCTCACATGATCTTGGAAGTTAAACAGGGTTAATATTTGGAAGGGAAACCACCAAGGAAATCCATGGTTACAACAGGAAATGGCAAACCATCTCTGAACATCACTTGCCTTAAAAATCCTACAGGGTTGTGAGAAGTCCACTGTGATTTGACGGCACTTTCTATCACTACCAGACACAATATAATTGATCCATAGGGATTGACCATTTAACAGCCTGCTATTCCACAAGTGGTTCTGATTTATTTATTATTATTTATTACTTGAGATTTCTTTCTTGTCCTCCTCCGTAAGGGGGCTCAGGGTGGGTTACAATAATAATAAGACTGATAAAAATAGTTCTAAATAAAATCAGAATTTAAAACCTAGAAACTAGCTAATTAACAAAGATGGCAAGATAAAAATCCATAGAGTCAACAGTGTCCCATGGATGTACTACAAATGTGCACTGAAGACCCACATATCAGTAGGTGGGCCAGGATGCTGCCTGTTGCATAGTGGTACCATGTACAGCATAGGCACGTTAGAGCAGGGGAGGCCAATATAGTCAGACTCGCATTGCCTCAACCTAAGGCCTGGTGGAACAGCTCTGTTCTGCAGGCCTTGTGAAATGGTACTAAGTAGGAATGTGCATTCAGTTCGACCAAACCGAATTCACCCCCCCCAAAAAAAAACAGCTGATTCAGGCCGTTTAGAGTCAAATCAGATTCTCTGATCTGATTCAGTAGTCGTATACTGCAGTCGGGAATTGCCGCTGAAATTTTGTGGCCATTCAGCCCCATTATACCCATTGAAGTCAATGGCAAAATAGTGTAAAATGAAGTGCAGCTGGGGGGAGGGGTTTGAGGTAGGGGCTCTACATTTTTTGGGAAGCTTTAGGAGTCTCTCCCCCATGGAACCCCCATGTTTCAAAAAGATTGGACCAAGGGGTCCAATTCTAGGGGCACCCAAAGAGGGTGCCCCTATCCCTCTATTATACCCTATGGGCCATTGAAATCAATTGCAAATAGGGTATAATGAAGTGTGGCTGGGGGGCAGGGGGTTTGAGGTAGAGACTCCAAATTTACAGGGCTGCTTCAGGAGCCTCTCCCCCAAAGAACCAATAGATTTCAAAAATATTGGACCAGGGGATCCAATTCTAGGGGCACCCAAATAGGTTCCTTTCCCCCTATGATGAAAGATAAGCAATCAGTCATTTTCCCCACTGTAATTAAAGTGGGAAAGGTGCCCCTGGGTGGAGAGGGTTTGATTGAGATGCTTCTGGTACCTCTCTCCCACAGAACCCCCAACTTCCAAAAGAATTGGAGCAGGGGGTTCAACTCTAGGGGCACCATCTATGATAGGAAAACCTATCCCAGGCAGCAGTCAGATTCTCCTACAGAATGTCTGCAGTCAAGTCTACTGTGCTGAGGGTGCTAGCTTGCAAGGAACATGGTTGCCCAGCAAAACAAGTGCTACTGTGGCAATGGTAGTGCAATGCACAGGATCTTAGTTCAAATTAGAGAATCCCACAGATTTAAAAATTGGGATGGGGGCTTTCTGTAAGGACTGCAGCACAGAACCAGTGCATTGAACGCACAAGTGCCAAGCAGCAGAGATGGGGCATGGACTTTCCACATACAAAGGAGTTGCCTACTGAACTACAGCCCTACCTGTGGGAAATCCTGTAACACTACACTGTAAGATAGAAAATTTTGGAAACTAGTACAGGGCTCTTGGGTTTTAAAGGAAGCTTCTGGGAAGTCAAGGCTGCTCAACTTATGTAACAATAAGTTGCATGGATATCACCTCTAGTCTTCTTTTAAAAGCAAGTAACTTGCAAACCTGTCACTGCACTGTACTTATTCTAGTTCTTGTTTCTGGCAAGACACACACCTGAAGAAAGAAGCATTCCTATCTATGATAACAAAGCTGAGAGACCAGTCACTACAAAAATACACAAGGCCCAGGAGCCCCAGGACTTCATAGATATTGGCTTCCTATTTCAGTAGACATAATAATTTGGTCAGCTCTTAATTTCCTCCAGAATTCAGACTCTGTTGGTTTTAAAATAGTGACTACTCTTATAAAGTGTCCCTGTCTAGGGTGAGTGCCTGCTTGGGGGTGGGTTAGGGTTCTCTTTGGGGCTGGGGGGGGGGGGGTTGTCTAGAAGTTAAAATTTTGTGCAGGGTTTAAAAGCTTGTTGTAGAAATATTTCAATACTTTCATTCAAAATATTACTGTATTATTGCTGTTATTGTTTTATTGCTAGATGGGGGCAGAGTGTTTTGTTCACTGTTGTTAATTGTTTGGTTAAATTTCTGATCACAAATTGTGTTAGTGGTTGTTTGTAGATTTAATTATTGTTACTGTTTAGTGGACATTGACAGATTTTTTTAAAGAGTTTACTGGTGCTTCCTTTGTTGCTTGGGGGTAGATGGGCAGCTGCTGTTGTGGGGTTGTGTCTTGTGGTTTGTTTCTCCTGGATACTGTTGTTGCTTTTTTGCATGTTTTTTTTTTACTGCACAGTGTGATTTCTTGTGAATTTAGGATTGGTTTCTTAAAGTTCCTTTTCCCCACTCTGGTTGCTGGGGAGGGGACTGATGGTGGGTTTTGGTGGGTTGCTGTGTTTCTCTGTGTTTTGTCTTATACAGACTTGTGTTTTTGCCCTTTTTTCCTGGGTTGGCCTTGCAACTGGTGTTACTGATACAGTCTTGTGTTACTCTTTGTGACTTGCTTCCTCTGGTTGCCTGATGACTCTTTCTATCATTGTTGAAGTTTGAAGTCAGGTTCAGGTTCAGTTGATTTTGGTCTTTTTTTTGGAGGGGGGGGCATTGTGGCTGGGTTGGTTGAGTCAGGAAGAACCAGTTCGAGTCAAGATACTTAATAAGACCTGGGTGTTCACTGAGTATAACTAAGAATGGAGCAAGGGAAGAGTACAGCAAAATACAACTACAAACCTGAATACCCAAATGTGAGAGAATGACATTTAGAAGTTTGCCAGTGGCACACCAAGGCAAGAGAAGAACAATGCTAGGTGGTATAAACAACACCAGAGCTCCATGAGATTAAATGAAAAGAGTGTCCCCTCATATTTTATATGGGGGGGATTTTTTGCCAGGAAGTACCATTAGAATCTAGATGCCAAAAAGACAGAGTAATAACTGCAGCTAGAAGTGAATAAACATATTAAACAAGAGCAAAAAAACTGCAATTTTGGATTCAGAACAGGTACTGATGGGTTTAATAACATGCCTGAGAACTAAGTTTGACTGCAGTGGCACCTTTCAGACCAACATAATCTGTTTTCTGTGAAAATCTGAGAACTAAACAATTTAGTTATTAATTATTATGTCTACTAAGATAGGAAACCTATATCTGTTATGTCCTGGGGGTTCCATTGTGTTGACTGTTTTTACGATGACTGTGGTCTCTCCACTTTGTTGTGATAGAAAAAGAATGCTTCTCTCTTTGGGAATGTGCCATGCCAGAACCAAGATGTAGAATAAGTATGGTGAAATGACAGGTTCCCAAGATACTTGCTTTTAAAAAAGCAAAGGTGATATTTGCATATCCACTTGGCATGTCAGTCAATGTTCCCCATGAGCAGCCTTAATTTTTCATCAGCTTCTTAGTGCCCTAGTTTCCAAGATTTTCTTTCAGTGACAAACAACAAATGGAGTGTTGGGGGATTCCACACAGGTATTACTTCTGCGGGGCAGAATGCTTGACATGCAGGAAGTCCACGCCTCATCTCTGCTGCATGGCAGTAATGCTTTCAGTTTTAAATTTTTTTTATTAAGTTTGAATATAAAAAGGGTAGGAAATGTGGGTTACAGAAGCAGAAAAGGAAAGGGGATGCAAGACAGAAAAACATAAACACAAATACAAAGAGAAGCAGCATTTATACCTGTTACATTTCTGCCTCAAGACAAAATATCAGATTTTTTTTACCTGAAAGCCTTAAAAGTTTTGCCTATTATAACCCTTTAATTCTACAGTCTTCTTATTTTGTTATATACTTTTAGCTATTATGTAGCTTATAATGTAAATCTAAACTTTTCATCTTCAGTACATACACATGAGAAAAGCAGAAGAACCAACCCTGAAACAGAACTGACTGGTTAATTTAGCATCATTTAAAATAAAAGTTAACTAGTTGCTTTAACAATATTAGCAGTTAACATAAGCATAAAAGATAAATATAGTTCCTTAATGTTAATTTATTTATTTTTAGCAGAGACAGAAAGCAAAAACAGAAAACAGTAGTTTATCTGTTTCATTACAGACAGTTTCTCTTGTCAGAAATATCAAGAGCAGATTTAAGATTACAAAATATTTGCATAGCCTATTTTATTACAAATTTACCCAGATTGACTTTTTATCTACTTTAAACATTTAGAATTCTTTCAAAATCCTATTTTCATAATGCTCTGAAAAACATGTTAATATGCAATAGTTACCTCATCTCCCATACTTGATTATTTTTAGGTAAATAAAAACCCATGTAATCACCTTATCCCACTCTTAATTACATTATTCTATTTAACTTCAATAGATAATTATAACAAACTGAAGAAAGGCATCCCAATTCTTAAAGGCTCATTTGCCATTATGGAATTACTTATTAGCCCCTTTCATTGATTCAATATTAATCAGCTAAATGTAAAAAAAAGGTGGAGCAAAAAAACAACGACCCAAAAACAGTTTAAAATCTGTTTTTTGAAAGCTTTCCAAAATTTGATCATCTTGCTGAAACTTGCCTTTTCTCCTTTTGATATCTCCATGCCTTTTGCTAAAAGTGGTACGATCACCACTTCGTCACATCCTCCAGGGCAGGCTATAGTCGATGCTGATTTCCGTTTCAACTTTATAACTACACAGATATATGTCTCCCTTTTGCTTTTCTTCCAGACCTTTCACAACAAATCTTTAGCTTTTTTTCTCAGCTTGACAGACATCACTGGGGACTCTTTATTACTCTGCTCATGTAGATTTTCATTTTCGTTGTATTTCAAAATAAAAATCCCCATCTGTTGTTGCACCAACTCTGCTAAATGAGCAAGTTCCTGCTTTAAGGAGATTATGTTAATCATAATATCATGCTTTGATTTGAGCTGCCATTTCCTCCATAAAAAAACTTCAGTATGTTAATCAAAGTTAGAGAATAGTTCAAAGACCCAGTTAACCTGTTTCCTTCAGCTTCAAATTCTCCTCCTGCATTTCAGTTATAACCATTTCAGTCCTAATTAAGCATCACATATATTTCTCTTGAAAGCATATCCTGTTTTTGTTCAGACCATATTATAACCAGAAGGTGATCTCACTGACGCTTATTTGTTTATAAACCAAATCAATTCAAATATCTTTGCTCAGTCCAGTTTAAATAGTTGAAAGTTTCCAATTTGTTTTTTGCTTTCCGAAGCCTTCCTTGCAGAGAAAAAAATGGGGGGAATTTCCATCATCTTCCCTTTCTTTTGGAACAGTTCCAATTGTTGTTATGTTAAAAGATCCATTAACCAGTATTGTTAGAAAGCTGACTTACTTTCGTGGTAGAATTCCAGTGATTGAGGTAGAAGAATGATGCATCAGAAGCTTATTGAAAGAGAAAAGCAGTTGGGCAATCACCTCTTGCTGCTGTCATGGCGATCTTGGTGGTGGGAGCACCAGAGCAGACAGGAAAAACAGGGAACAACCGCCGTTGTTTCTCTGGATCCTGTTGAGTTCCTTGCTAGCAGGGGCCTCCCCAAGGCCTCCCTCAGGATGCTACGACTGTAGTACCCTTCCTACCACCCGATTTTTTTGGGGGGGGGTCATTGGATCCAAGCTCCTTTGACCTCCTCCTAGCTCGAGGCGCTGAAACCCAGCAGGGGTCGGCAGTAGTGCTTTCAATGTGATAGCAACGCCCTCAGGGCATCAAGGTTCTTTGACTTGTGTGGCTAGCCAATTAAAGTCACACAGTGAGACAAAACCCAGACAGCAAAAAGAGATAACAAAAGTTTTATTTGAATAAGGAACAATATTCAGCAAAAGGTTCAGCTCAGTTGTTCACTGAGCTCCAGTTGTGTTCAAACTTTTATACTTTTCATCGCTCTTTCCCTTTACATCATTAATCTTACATCATCAAGCATGCACTCTTGCAAGTTCTTTGTCTCTCACATTCATTAATCTTACATTTGACAAACAAGATGTTCCTGGCTTATTTTCAACTTTACTGACCTTCTCATCAACAGGTGTGTTGTCAAGACTTTCTCATTAAAAATGTAATGTAACATCTTTCTAGACATTGACCTTCCTGTTAACTCCAATTGGCTCCTTTCCTACACATTCCATCTCTCATAAATTTACGACCTTAAACTCATATCACAAGCAAAATTTAACTTTATATAGCAAAACTTAACTTTATATTGAATAATCTTGCTTCTACATACATAAAGACATATTAAAACACTTGTTTATTAAGCATTCTTACAAAATATATGACAAGAATTTATAATAATACCACATCAGCCATTTCTTAGAAAAACTGAACTTTTATATGGACTTCTCAACTTCAGGATGACATTCACTGAAAGAGCTTCTTTTTCTCTCTTGAATTCTTGTTTATTCTCTAATTGATCAGGAAACCTTTATATAATTTTTAAAATATTTTAAAGTTTATATATTTTGCAAAATATAAATCAAACACTTTTTTTCTTAACCACATGAGGGCCTTCTTTGTATACTTTTCTCCTTATTATTTTAATTGGGAACTTAATTAGGCCTTTTGGTTGTTAGAGTTTGATAACTTACTTTCACCTGGGTCAAAAGTTCTAGACAGGAGTAATAAATCTAAAAACATCTGTTTTGTTAGAAGTATCTTCTAGTTAGTTGTTTCTTGGATCCTGGCCTAATTGGCTGAAAATACTTTCCAATGACAAGGTTCACCTTTGCTTGTTAAAAATAATGCTGATTGATTCCTTTCTACCATTATAGAGTCTAAATGATCAAGGTGCTTAGTTATGCATTTCTTTAGCTAATACTCCTTTAACAAATCAATATAACACAGTATTAAACATTTCAAAGCCTTGTGTTAAACATATGTCAGTGGAGAATGGGGCCATGGAGGTAAGGAAACTGTGAAATGACACTCTCACTCCATGTAGAAAAACTATATACAATTGTATTCAATATGTATTTGGTCTTTTCCAAAACATATCCTCTTGTAAATATCTCAAAGATACAGACAAAAAAACATCTTGTGCACAACACTCCTACTGTCCAAACAATACAAAATTAATTAAAGTCCAACAAATCATAAAAAGAGCCAATTCATTTTGTTTCTGAAAGAAGACTTCTTCAGGGGATCATCTTTTATATTTATGGGTTCAGTAGTGTTGTAGTGCTGTATTTCATATCCTGGCCTTCCAAATTGATATTCTATATGGAATCTCTTATTGCGACGCCACTACCAATCTCTATCCTGCAGCATTTGATAGCGTTCTCTATCATTGAGATAGAGATAGAGGGATATCCTGACAGCAAGGGGCTTTACAGGAGCCAGGGAAACAGCGGCGGCTGGTCCCTGTTCCTCCTGCCTGCTCCGATGCTCCATGCCACGGTCACCATGATGGCAACGAAAGATGAATGCCTGACTGCTTTTTTCTTCTAACAAGCTTCTAATACATCATTCTTCTTCCTTAATCATTGAAATACTACCATGCAAGGAAGTCTATTTTTTAATACTACCAACTAATGGATCTTCTACTATAATACCAATTGGGACTGTTCAAAAAAGGGAAAGAGGAGGACATCCCCCCTCCCTGCAAAGGAGGCATCAAAAAGACAGAGAGCAAACTTAAGAATTTTCAATGACTTAAATTGGACTGAACATAGATATTTCAAACAGATTTGGCTTATAATAAAACAAGCTATAATGAGAACATTATTTTAATATAATACTGTCTGAATAAAAGCTGGATATACCTTTACGAGAAATACATCTGATACTTGATCGGGACTGAAATGATTACAACTGGAATGTAAGAGAAAAGCACATGGCTGAAGGAGATTTAGAAGGATAATCTGGGACTTTGAGTTATTTTTCAGCTTTGATTAGCAGACTGAGTTATACTGTTGAGAAGATGGCATTGCAACTTGAAGCAATTGATAAAAAAGATGTTTTGGTTACCATATTCTCTTTAAAGCAGGAAATCGGTTTGTTGACAGAACTGATACAAAACAGGGTGGAAACTTTTATTTTGAAATACAGCAAAACTGAAAATCTACATGAGCAGGGTGGTAAAGAAACCCCAGTGATGTCTATGGAGTTGAGAGAAGTGGATAAGGATCTGTTGGAAAAGGAGCTAAAAGAAATCAAAATGGAGACAGTGTGTGCAGTTACAAAGAGGAGGCGAAAATCAAGATTGATTGAAGTTTTTACAGGAGGAAATGACGGCGTGGAGGCCTCATCACTTTTAGCAGAATGGATGAATGTGCCAAAGGGAGAAGAGGTAGACTTTCTCAAGAAGGTCAAGACCTGGAAAGCTTTCAAAAAGAAGGGATTATAAACTTTCTTTTTTAAGTATTTGGTCACCATTGAACTAATAAAAGGGAACTGGCATGTGACTCTGAAATGTCAAGCAGGGGGGGGGGGGGGGTTAGAATCTGGATTTCTTTTCTGTTTGTCATTTTTATCTATGAATCATATATTTTAATGCTAAATAGAGCAATTTAATAGAGAGTGGGTTATAGAGACTGTATGATTTCTTACCTGAGCAAAAATAAACTAGTGTGGGAGATGGGGCTGTTACTGCTTATCAAACTTGTTTCTCCTAGAGTAATATGAAAACAGAAGTTATAATCTCCAAAAGTTTTTAAATCATTTTAAATATGCAAACAAGACAAACAAGTAATTAATAATAAGGTCAATTAATAATAAGGTAGACAATATAGATATTTTATATTTTTAAGATCTGCTCCTGATATTTTTGACCTCAGAATCTGTTTATAATGAAATAGACAAAGTATTGTATTTTCTGTCTTTCTTTCCACCCCCCACCCCCCGTCCTGCTAGAAATAATTAAGTTAGTATTAAGGATAAAGAAATTATATTCATCTTTTCTGCTCATGTTTATTCTCAACATTGTCAAATTATCTAATTAGTTCTTATCTTTAAAATTGCTAAAGTTAACCGGTTAGTTATATCATGTGATCGGGTTTTTTTCTCTCTTTTTGCTTTTCTCATTTGTATGTACTGAAGATGAATAGCTTGAATTTATATCATAAGCAATAGAATAGTGAAAAATATATAATGAATTAATAAGACTGTAGAACTTAATGGTTATATTGGGTTAGAATTTAAAGACTTGCAGGTAGAAATAATTTGGTATTATACTTGGAGGTAGAAATGTAACTGAAATACTTGCTGCTTTTTTTCTGTTTATTGTTTTTCTATCTTGTTCCCCTCCCCTCCTTGCTTCTTTTTTTGCTTCTGTATCCTTGCATTATTCTTTCTTTTTATACCCAAACTTAATAAAAATTTGAAAATAAAAAGAAACTTAAACCGTAACTTTTCCCATTTTGACAGCTTGTTAGCAGATTCACTTGTATAGCTTGTAGATAATTAGTTTTGACAAAACACAGATTGCTTTTATCTTCTACTGTTGTCAACTGCTTTCTGGAGGCCCCAAGCCTGTTCCAGGAGATTTCCGAAAGATATATGAAACAACACTCATTTATGAAATGAGATCTATGAAACACACACTGTTTCTGTGTAGCAGTCCTTGCAGAGAGCCACCACCACAATTTTTGAAAGGAAGCTTCTCTAGTTTGATTTAATGTACTGTTTGTGCCAATGGCAGTAGCATGGTGGCACTGGTTCTGGGGGGGAGAGGCCCGTGCAGCTGCCCTGCAAATCTGGGGGCTCTCCTTCAAATCTTCTACTCTCCAGAATCAGTTTTCCCACTGTTATTACAGTGGGAAAACTGACTGCTTTTCCCCCACCATTGGGGGAAATGGGTCACAGAATGGGAACCCCTGGTCCAATAATTTTGGAACTTGGGGGTTCAATAGGGGAGAGACCCTTGCAGCTGCCCAGCAAATATGGGGCCTCTATCTCAAACCGCCTCCCCATCAGCTGCCTTTTTATTATACCCTATTTTGCCATTGACTTCAATGGCCCGTAGTGTATAATGGAGAGATGGGGGCACCTTCTTTAGGTGCCCACAGAATTTGATTCCCTGGTGCAATATTTTGGGCCTTGGTGGTTCTGTAGGGGAGAGGCTCCTTCAGCATCACGGCACATTTGGAGCCTTCTACCTCAAACCCCCTCCCCTCCAGCCGCCTTTCATTATATCCTATTTTGCCATTGATTTCAATGGCCAATAGGGTATAATGGGGCCATATATTCGCGAATAGCTGAGTATCTCCGGAATCACACAGTCTTGAGAACGTACTCAGCTTATTCCTTTGTTAAAGACTAGGGTTTTTCAACTAGTCCCCTTTCTCTGGCAAGATTGTTATCTTCTCCTTAAAATCAATAACCTAGGCTTTTGACATGTTTAGAGCCTTTCAATGCCACTTCAAATCAGTTGCCAAATTCTTACCTTCCAGATTGACAGTTTTTCCCCACTAGATATTAAACTTAAAACTGGAAAACTAATCTCTCTCTCAAGTTGTGTTTCTTTGTTTCACACACAGAGACTATATATACTACTGGAATAGTTTCCTCCAGTGTCTATTCTTTTTTCAATGGCACACCACACTGGCTCTGAAACAGACTGCTTTGTAGATTCTTCTTACATGAGAGAGTGTCTCAAAAGCCACCACTCACTTCTCCAGCCAACCTCAAATTGCCTGTCACCCTCTTTTAGACAGCTGCAGTTGCCCAATCAGAGCAAGTGCCATGTGCTGCCAATCAGTTCAGCTAACTCACTCTTTTCCAAGCAGCACTGCCTGTAAGCATGCCTCTGCTTTGCTGTTCATCAAACCTGTACCCCCACATTGGTGGGTCATAAAACTGTAATTAACCATGTCAAATGCTGCCATTAAGTCAAGTAGTAACAGCAGTGCTGACCTGCCTTGATCTAGGTGTCTCCAGACGTAATTCATGAGAGTGACCAGCATTGTCTCCATCCCATAGCCAGGGCAGAAGCCAAACTGCAATGGGTCCAGAATAAAGGCATTATACAGGAAAACCTGGAGCTGTTCTGCTACTGCCCTCTCAGCTATCTTGCCTAGAAGCAGAAGATTCAATACTGGATGGTAGTTTTCTGGAACCACAGGGTCCAAAGATTATTTTCCAAGAGTGATCTCACCTCCACATCTTTTAAGGCACCCAGGAAACACTCTAGGAATTTTTGGGGGAAACTCTATGGTTTTTCATAGGGACTCTCTGGAAATTTAGGGGGGGGGGAATTGCACAAAACCATAGTGTTTTCTTTGAATTCCTAGAGCATCCCCACACAACATGCCTGGTGCAATACATCACTTCAGGATGATGTCATCTCACCATGCACACTGCATGTGCATGAAAAAAATCCCCTGCCAGCAGCTGGTGGAGACTTAGCAACTTTAGTAGAGCCTTGTGCTGATAGCAGTTCATTACTGATGGACAGACTGACATATCCATTTGATTTGCAGTTTATTCTTTTTTTTCTGTTTGAGACTTAAGCTTTTATATCCAGGGGATCTGACCAACAGCCTGGTGAGGCTTGCAACCATGGGGTCCTATCAGGTCATCACAATGCTGACATACTTTAGAGAAATGTTCAACTTCAATTTTAGATTTATACATATACAATAGTTATCTGATTTGTCCAAGATATATACATACTATCTTGTGTGTGTAAAATGCTGTCAAATCACAGCTAACTTACTCTGAACCCATAAAGGTTTCAAGGCAAGTAATTAAGCAGAGGTGGTTTGACTTCCTCTGCATAGTCTTCCTTGGTAGTCACGCAGCTTAGCTTCTGAGATCTTATGAGATCAGGCTATATTATATCATTTCCCATCCTACTTACTAACTTACTTCCAGTGAAATCAGTGTGATCCACAATGAATGTGTATTGCCATATGAAATACTAAGTGACAGCGTAAGTAGAGTTACAACTTTCTAAGTGAATTCAAGTACATAGGCTTAGACGAGGGTAACTTTGCTAGGATAGCACTGTAAGACCAGCAGCCAGACCAAGAGAACTGCTAGTCAAAGGTTGAGATCTCAAATGTCTAACAGCATGTGTCTGTTTGTATGAGCTCTGCATCATAACTCATCCAGAATTTTTGAAATAAAAGAAATCACCATTAGAGCATTGACAGAGCTGTTCATGGCTCAATTTAGAATTGACTATATTTATAAGCTTTGTTAGTGATCATTTAGGAAAAGTTCATCTCATGATGCTGTACATATAACCAATATTGTACTGCTTCCAGAGAACTGTAATTTGTTTTCTTCTTTTCTTCAATCCCTCTACATGCTCATAAATAATTACATAGAAATTAACCCACCAACCCCCCGGCAAACAAACACACCTTAAATAAGGGGCTTTAGATGGGGCTGGTGCTATTGTGAGCCACTGGGAGCTGAACAAAGTCATATCTCTGACCAAAAACATTCCACCACCCATAAACCTGTTCTGTTTTCTAGTAGACAGGAGTATTTGCACAATTAAGATTGACACTTGCCTACATCAAGCTAATTATGGAGATAAAGTGAGTGTACTAGTCTACATAAAGAAGTAAGCCAAGCTGAAGGAATTCCCTTACTATTGCCAGGAAATATTGATTTTCATTCTGCTCCCCTGAATTTCTTGAACATGCAAACAAAACTGAGGTTGAATTGAGTTCAGAAGTTAGTATCTCAAAATAACCCATCATGTAAACATACTGCAAAAAAGATATAACTGAGCCTTATACAAACAAATTTCATTCTGTATTTTGCTATTGATACAGCAATTGTTATTTGATTATATTGGACTTCTAATATGTAAGACATATTTCAGTCCTCACTTTGTTTGCTTCCATAACAGCTGAATTACATAAAGCTTTTTTATCACTCCAACATAAGGGACAAACTTAAGGGTAAAAGAGAATGCTTGGTAAGCTGCATAATGACACTGGTTGAGAAATGCCCTCTTGGGCCCAGATCTTCATCACAAACTGATCCTGGGCCCTCTCTTTTTTACAATGCATTTAAGAAACTCTTGCAACCCTTCCTCTACATGAATTACCTTCCATCCTGTATGGGAACACTGTATTAAACATGTACCTGAGCATATAGTCGATGATAGATAGATAGATAGATAGATAGATAGATAGATAGATAGATAGATAGATAGATAGATAGATGATAGATAGATAGATAGATAGATAGATAGATAGATAGATAGATAGATAGATAGATAGATAGATAGATAGATAGATAGATAGACAGACAGACAGACAGACAGACAGACAGACAGACAGACACCTTACTTTTAAAGCCCTGGCCGTATAGGGCTTTAAAGCATGTCTCAGTTATGCCCGTGTAAGTTGACTTATGTTGGCGTTCTGTTGACTTACATGGGTGGTGGCCCACACAAGTGGCCCTGCACCCCAGGGTTGTGGCACCTGAGCACTGTGCCCGAATGGCAGTGGAAGTCTGGCATAGAAGCCCATGCTGGCATGGAAGGGGGCGGAGTTGGGGTGTCGCCAAACTTAGTTGGCTTCCTAAGAACTTTGGTCCCTGACACAGCCCCCCAAGAGGCGCAAAGTTATGTCAAGAAAAATGCTGGTGCCTCCCATAGGCACCTGTTGATCCAGAAAACAAATTTCCCCCCTGCCATTGCACGAGTTTGCAAATTCCTTAGGGAGCTGTGTAATTGCCTCACCAATCCCCTCATGCCCAGGGCTCAGTTAGCCCCCTCCCAAACACCCAATCACCACTCCCCTCTCCTAGAAAAACTTCCACTCTGGCCTCATGCAACTCCTTAGGCAGGGCACATGGCACTTGACTCTGTCTCAGAGCTCCCCACTGGGTGGACCTAGATCAAGGGCTGAGGCACTTTGGTGGTGGGGAATGCATGGAAAGGGAACTTAGACTGTACAAAGCAAGCATGTGAAGTAGTGAACAAGGTGTATACTTTGTTGCTAACCTCTCCCTTTTCTAAGTTCCAACAGATACCCCGCCTCTGGAGGGTCAGCACACATACAAGTAAGTGTGAGCAAGTAGCCGTCACTCACCCCCCTCCTCTCTCTGGAGGTTGGGTGGCATAAGAGTGTCCCTGGCACTTTAACTCCAGTGGTGAACTCAGCCATGCGGTGAGACAGTTTTCCATGGGTGGTCTCTCCCCTGCCCAGTTCCAACCCTTGGGAAGGTGCAGGGAGGGGTGGTCTGGCAGCTGCTCTGGTCAGCTAGTTCGGTGCCCTTTATTGTACTCACTTGCCGGAGCATGGCCACAAGCTGCAGCTGCCAGAGCTAATGGCTTGCAAACAATCCTGGAGCGCTGAACCCTGGGACAGGTGAGTGCGGATTGGATGCTCCAAGCATGTGCTAGGGGGCAATTGTTTCCCTCTCTTTGCAGGTCCCGTTGGGGCAGGACATCCCTGGCAACAGTTGGCATGGTCCTTCTCCTGGATACCAAGGGTCTGTGTCTCTCTTTTTCAAATGGAGACTCGACAGAGGGGCTCCTGGGTGGAGCTAGTCCCCCCCACATGCTATTCATTTGGAGGGGAGCCTCATGGCCAGCAAGCATGTGTGAGTATCACCATGGCTGCTGCCTCACCTGATTCCTGTGCAATAAAATGTTTTCCCACACCCCAGCAGTGCCCCCCTCCAACTCTTTCATTCTGAATAAAACTTTGTTGGTCTTAAAGATGCTTCTGGACTCCAGCATTGTTCTCTTGCTTCAGACCAACACAGCTGCCCAACTGGATCTATACCCCCTTGATGGTTCTCGCTAAACATAGTTTCCTCGGTGCCCCACCCTACTCTGTCCCTCTGCGGGCTTCCCAAGGGAATGTCTAATATGGAGGGCATTTTTGTGCCAGGAGGGGCAGCCGAATGAGCTCTGCTCTGAGCTCTGGCCTGACGGTGAGGCTGATCAGGAAATCAGAGGGTCTGTTCTGAACTAGTTCCATGGATGCGGGGGGAGGGGGGTTTCCCATGCATGGCTGGGGCTGCACACTCATAAGAACATAAGAGAAGCCAGGTTGGATCAGGCCAATGGCCCATCCAGTCCAACACTCTGTATCACACAGTTGCAAATATATATATACACACACACACTGTGGCTAATAGCCACTGATGAACTTCTGCTCCATATTTTTATCCAATCCCCTCTTGAAGCTGGCTATGCTTGTAGCCACCACCACCTCCTGTGGCAGTGAATTCCACATGATAATCACCCTTTGGGAGAAGAAGTACTTCCTTTTATCCATTTTAACCTGACTGCTCAGCAATTTCATCAAATGCCCACGAGTTCTTGTATTGTGAGAAAGGGAGAAAAGTACTTCTTTCTCTACTTTCTCCATCCCATGCATAATCTTGTAAACCTCTATCATGTCACCTCGCAGTCAATGTTTCACCAAGCTAAAGATCTCCAAACGCTTTAACCTTTCTTCATAGGGAAAGTGTTCCAAACCTTTATTCATTCTAGTTGCCCTTTTCTGCACTTTTTCCAATGTAATATCCTTTTTGAGGTGCGGTGACCAGAATTGCACATAGTATTCCAAATGAGACCTCATCATCGATTTATACAGGGGCATTATGATACTGGCTGATTTGTTTTCAATTCCATCCCTAATAATTCCCAGCATGGCGTTGGCCTTTTTTATTGCAATCACACACTGTCTTGACATTTTCAGTGAGTTATCTACAATGACCCCAAGATCTTTCTCTTGGTCAGTCTCTGCCAGTTCACACCCCATCAATTTGTATTTGTAGCTGGGGTTCCTGGCCCCAATGTGCATTACTTTGCACTTGGCCACATTAACGCCCACTCACCCAGTCTCAACAGATCCCTTTGGAGAGCCTCACTGGTTCTCACCACTGTAAGCCAAAATGCCCTCAAAAAGAGGATGGGGAATTGTCAGGTGGGCACCTGGCTTAATCAGGATCTTTTACCTGTGTATACAGGATTCCACGTCCAGAAATTACTGCTTTAAAATATTAGGGACTCTAATTAAGTAAACAACTACAATTTATTCCAGAAAAATATAGACTTGCATACAAGATAAAATACTCATAAAATCATTCATACAGTCCTAGGAAATATATAGAGAGATATAGAGACAACACATGGGTAGACAAACAGGGTGATAATTACCGTTCGTAGTCTTCAAGATGGCTCCAATGGTGACGTAAGAGGATGGGGGAAATGGACCCAAAACTGTGGCCAGAATCAGGGATGGATCTAGACAGCAGAACTGGGGTACTGCTAGATGCACTCATGAGTGGAGCTGGGTCAGAGGTTAAAAAGACTACCTTGGACCCTCAGGGGATGGGAGGTACAGGGATGGATGACAGGTGGTCAGCTGGTACATGATCTCAGAAAAGGGGAGGCTCTGCAGTGACCATAAGGACTGGACTAGTGCAGTAGCCAATAGCCAGTTAATTGGCAACCCCTGATTGGACGCGCATAGCTAGCCAATGAGTGGACTTGGCCTTAGTTACCTGATTGGCTGTCCAGGTAACAATGGGCCAAGGGGGAGGCTCCAGGATGACTGTTGGGGAAAAGAATGGGGGAAATTACTGGGTGGAGGTGTGCTTAAGACTATTAAACTTATCTACAAAAGTGACAATAGATGGCCAATTGCTACCTAAGGTAACACCCGGTTTATACAAAGGAACTTGGCTCTGGCTGAAGATGGTCTTCCTCTTCTTCAGTCTTCTTCTTGGCACCAGTCTTTGTCTTGAGTTCCATTAGACAAAGGCTTAGGCGGTCCGGCAGGATCCATGCCTAAGATAAGCTTGATTGCCTTATGAAGAAGTTGAAGCAGCAGTTGGATATGTGAGTCTCTTGCTTTGCTGTAATGGAGTCAGGAAAACAAGATGGATTCTGGTGGTGTTAGTCTTTGGTTCATGGAAACAGGCTGGAAACTGTTTGCCTGTACAGTTCATGGCGGCGTGGCTTCTTCCACTGCAGTGGCCAAGACTGGGCATGCAAGGAGCAGCTGGAAGCTCGTCTGTAGTTTTGGCTAACACCCATCCAGAGATGTAGAACGCTGCTGCAAAGCTGAGGCTTATAATATCCACATAAGCCTTAGAAACCGTGGGCAAAGTCCACTTCTCAGAGCAGATATGTGCGAGTCAAAACTCCAGGCACCCTGGCAACCATACTAGTGATCACAATGTCCATGTGTATGAAAAGTAGGGGGCTTTTTCTTACACCACCCTGAACAATTTAGTGTCATCTGCAAACTTGGCCACTTCACTGCTTACTTCCAACTCCAAATCATTAGTGAACAAGTTAAAGAGCATGGGACCCAGTACTGAACCCTGCAGAACCCACTCTCTGCTTCCTATTAATTAGCCAGTTTTTTTACCCACAAGAAGACCTATCCTTTTACTCCATGACTCTCGAGCTTACTAAGGAGCCTATGATGAGGAACTTTATCAAAAGCTTTCTGGAAGTCAAGGTAAACAACATCTATTGGGTCTCCTTTGTCCACATGTTTGTTCACCCCCTCAAAGAAATGTAACAGGTTAGTGAGACAAGATCTTCCCTTACAGAACCCATGCTGAGTCTTCCTCAATAACATGTGTTCATCAATGCACCTACTCATTCTAATGGTTTCTACCAAATTTCTCAGTATTGAAGTCAGACTGACTGGCCTGTAATTTCCCAGATGTCCTCTGGAACCCTTTTTAAAGATGGGGGTGACATTTGCTACCTTCCTGCATCACTGTGGGTGAATCAGTTCTGAAGACAGTCCAGCAGTTCAGCTACCTGGGGTGCATCATCTCCTCAGATGCCAAGATCGACAAGGAGATTGACAACAGGCTGTCAAAGGCAAACCGTGCATTTGGCCGACTGCACAAAAGAGTGTGGAGCAACAAGCATCTGAAAAAAGGCACAAAGATCAATGTTTACAAAGCGGTTGTGATGACAACCCTCATCTACGGCTCTGAATCGTGGGTTTTATACCGTCATCACCTGCGACTCCTTGAGCGCTTTCATCAGCGCTGCCTTCGCACCATCCTTAACATCCACTGGAGTGACTTTGTGACCAACACTGAAGTCCTCAAGAGGGTGGAGGTTACAAGCATCGAGGCACTGCTGTTGAAGACACAGCTGCGCTGGGCAGGGCATATTTCTAGGATGGAAAACCACCGCCTTCCCAAGATTGCTCTGTATGGCGAACTTTCCACCGGCCATCGAAATAGAGGGGCACCAAAGAAGAGGTACAAGGACTCCTTGAAGAAATCCCTTGGCACCTGTCGCATCAACCATCACCAGTGGTCTGACCTAGCCTCAGATCGCAAATCATGGAGGCACACCATCCACCAGGCTGTCTATTCCTTTGAGAATGCACGCATAGCTGGTCTTGAGGACAAAAGGAGATTGAGGAAGAATCGCACTGCTACAGCACCAACCCCAAATCAGACTTTTCCCTGCAGCCACTGTGTCCGGATCTGCCTGTCCCGCATTGGTCTTGTCAGCCACCAGCGAGCCTGCAGCAGACGTGGACTACTGCACCCTTCTTAAATCTTCGTTCGTGAAGTCAAGCCGAGAGAGAGAGAGATGCCACAACTGCTGATTCCTCTCAAGCACTATCTATCAACTTATCTAGACAGCATGTGGTGTCCACAATCTTTTCACCACGCAGACAAGTTGCCATGCGGTCAAAATGCCTGTCACAGAAATGCTCAATGATTTCAATGCATGGCCTAGGCTTTGTGATATTGATGCATTTATTGTCTTCTTGTGCTTTTGAGAATCAGAATGTATGGCTAGATGCACAAACATGGGTTGGTGGGTGAATCACATGCTGCTGAGGAAGATTACAGGAAGTTCTCCTTCAGCATATCAAAGAAAAACAACTCTGCTTTGTGCATTGTTTGCTCTTCTCTATATCTCTAAGTAGCTTCTTACCTCAAGTGTCAGAGAAACTCTGTGGCAGGAAAGCGGAAGTTACCCAGGCTGCACCCATTATGTTGACAGATTAATGGAGAACCAATGACCTTGAAACAATAGAAAAGTTGCAAGAAGAAAAGCACATTAGGTTCCATGGGCAGTTGCAAGCAGTTAGTAGCCCCCTAGAAAGGAAGTCAAAACCTCTCATCCTGAATTCTGGTTAAAACCATTTCAGCTCTATCCACAAGAAAGGAGATATTGAATCTTGAGTGATTTTTACAGCTTGAGGTATAAATATGGAGAATAAAGACTAAAGGGCAGATTCTTTGTCATCACATCAACTCACTTGTTCCAAACACTCTACAGCAAGCCAGTCTTAGTGAGAATGTTGACGCCAGAGTGAGTGAGTGTGTGAATGAAAAAGAGTAGGGAGTTGCTTTAGTTGCTTTGTGTGAGCTCAATAAATGCCTCATCTGTAGTCTAGACAACTGAACCATAAAGCAAACTTCATCACAAATTTTGTCCTATTCATAGTTTGTGAACTGAAGTTTGTGACAGGTCTACCATCATAAACTTTCATGAACTTTTAAAGCCATTCATAGTCATTCATGACAGTTCATGGACTGAGCAGAAAGCAGGGGTTTAAAGGGACTCTGTTTCTGTTTCCTGCAAAACAGCTAAGCAGTGGTGAAAGCCTCCCCAGTGCTCAGCTGTTTTTCAGACTTTCTGCAAACTTTCTGCAAACTTTGTTTAAAGGAACTGTGGTTCCTTTCAACAGAGTTTGTGGGTCCACAAACCACAAACTGGTTTGGTTTACCAATGAACCTCCTGGTTCAGTTCATGGTTCAGTCATGAACCATGAACTGACATGAATAACAGTTTCCAGTTCCTACCCATTCCTAGTCAAGACTCAACTGGCTGTTCCCCTCTGTATCCTCCTTCATATTGGGAAATAAGATCTTGTAAGGTTCAGGTGAGTGGGCACAGGGCCTGATTATCCCTCTGTCACATTCAAACAGGACCTGGCTTAATTTGGCAGCCTGGCGCAGGGTGACAGCCCCACAACCTGTTGGTCCACCAGAACTTTCCCCTGTGACTTGTGGCCAGAACTTTCCCCTGTGACCGTGGCCAAACTGTCTCTGCCTATATAGCAGCGCCCGCCTCACGGCCTCACTGGATTTCTTACTATCAGTCTCTTCGGGGTATTTTACTTTTGTTCTCTGATGGAAATAGAATTCACTTCATAGGGGACCACAGCAGCTTTGTTTGTTTTTCCCAAAAATATAGGCTCTCGAGAACTTTAACTCAAACCACAGATTTATTATAACACAAAGTCTTTAACTTGGGGATATGGGAGATATTTACACAGGCTAACACGTTGCTCAGTTGTTTCAGGCTTTACAAAAACTTTTTCCTTCTTGAGTCTCTCAGGTTCCAGTTCACAGTTCCTATATAACACACTCTCCACCTCTAGCAAAGGTCTGGCCTCTTGGGAATGATATGCCAAGTCTCACCCCTCGACTAGAGCCTCTGCTCCTAGCTCTTCTGGTGTCTCAGACCCACATCTGCTCCCTCAACCACCTCACTAGATCTTCAGAGGTGTCTAAAGGTGTCTGTGACAGTTTCGGTCTTGACTGACTCACACTGGTCCCACACACAGCCCTCTTGGCTGGTTTTGTCGAGCTCGCAGTCAGCTTGTCCACTCTGGAAGACTTTCCCGCCACTGTCTCAAGCTCCTTCACAGAATCAGCTGCCCTCTCAGCCTCGGTCAGGCACGAACTGACCCACTCAGTCTCTGTCAGGCTCCAACTCTGACAGACTTCTGACAGGCACCAACTCTGTCAGACACCAACTGACTGAATGACTGCCTCAGCAGTTTCTGTCACTCAACCACTTTCCCTCCCTGAGAGCTCCGAGCACTTTGCCCCCACCCTCAGGTCACCTGACGCAGGCCCTGTGCGTCTTCAGTTTCTGGTTAACCCCTAGCTTTCCGTCACAGCCTATCAATGACTTCTCCTGTTTGTGCTGCATATTTTGTGCACTGGAAAGGGTCTAAATACATAGTGGGGGGCTATGTCTATCTAGGTAGGTCACAAGTTGTCCCAGCTTGTCCTAACCTATATTACAGAATACAATGATATACGAGAAATACATCCCAGATTTCATTGTCTCAATTTGTACCATATCATACATGCAAGTGGCTGCTAGTAATGCAAGTTCTGAAGGGATCACACAGCATTTGTCTGTGGCCAGTGAGCCAATGGCAAAGTTTGATAGGTCTCTTGCTGTGCTAAATTCCACACCGATCATTTTGAAAAGTTCAGATTGTCAATTAAGGTGTATATAGGTGGTACATGGGTAATGAACCACCCGCTGGGGCCAGATTAGTTGTTCAGACATGGCTGAGTTGTGCATAAATATGTTGGCAGTTTCTCAGAGCAGACTGCACACCCATGAAGGTGAGAAACAGCTTTACTGTTGCCCTGTGCTACAGTTGGACAACTCTAAAAGGTGTGTGAAAAATAGTCATGAAACTGATATGATATGGGGAAAGGAAACCTGTAAACGCAAGACATTTCTTTGTAGATTTTTTTTAAAGGAGCATTGATTTATCAGGGACATTATTATTAAAAGTTGTAATCTGCATAGCATTCACAGTTTATTGTAATCTCTCATGTGCACCAAAACCATGTTCCCACCCCCACCCCCATCTGTCTTCTTTATGGGACACTAGCATTATGGGACATATTGTGTAAGGAAGGTCAGGGCACAGTTTCTCCATATTGCATGGTGGCAACATTAGCTAACACTCTGTGGCCAGTGGTGTTTTCTTCTGTACACCCATCTTAGTTATTCTGAGTTCTGCCAGTGCAAGAGAAGCAGTCTTACTCCTGGGCAGCAGGGCGAACTTGGGGATAGGACCACTTTGACAAATGGTGTTTCACCACTTCACTTTAATAAAGCAATTATGAGAAGCCTATTGCCTTAGACAAAGCATTTTACAATAGTTTTGGAGCAACTGCATTTGATTATTTTGCTTAATGATAATTCAAACAAGTGTACAAAAGAAATCCAATAAGTGTGAAAATGTCATTTGTAGTTGCAATTTTGTAACCCCTGCTGCTTGTGAACACATGCCATATTTCTTGGCTGCTGCAAAATCACATGCAAAAGAGCTCTGATATATAGTCTTTATAGTCCTTCTTAATGTAGTGTTTTTTATTAGTAGAAATACATTTACACACTTTAAATCAGGGCCTGGGTATCTTTGGAAATCTGGCAGAGGATGATGGGCACAGCCATAAACACGGCTACTGAAGAAGGTAGAGGCGGCCAGAAAATCACTGCCACAAGCTTGCCTTCAGCCATACAATGAAAATCTTTGTGCTACCAAAGTAATGCTTTAGAAAACCTGCACACCCAATCAGTTCTCCAATGGTCTATCACAAGCATTGCTGGAAAAAGCCCCACCCAGCCCTACCCACTTTCTAGAAACACTGGATGGATATCAGGAAAGGTGTTGACAGCAGTTGTAGTAGGGTTGACTCCTACTTTAAATTACAATTTAGTAAACAGGAGAAATGAATTCTATAAATGGAAAGTACCCTCCAATTTTTGCTAGTTTCTAGTAAAAGCAATGTGGAACTAAATTTTATCAGATTAAAAGACTGGCAGAAACATGACCCCTCTCATGTTTTTTCTCCATTATAGCTCACTGGACATTAATTGTATCTGACTGCTTACAGCGCCCAAGACTGATTCTTAATATTTTAATGGTGGCTTGAAATCTGAGAGGAAAAATATATCCTGAGTTGCACTGTATGAACAATGAGAATGCAGCTTGTGGATCATCCTACCTCTTTCCTCACCCAGCAGTGCTCTAAAAACTTTGGGTATCACTGACACAACAGATTCCTCTGGAAGAAGAAGAAAGTGGGACCACCATCTGACTTCCCATTTCAGAAGGCTTAAGAAGACATTTGGAAAGGCTTAATTTTTAAAACTAGAACTTTTGATTTTCCTTTGTTAGTCAGAAGAACTTGGAACTTCAACAACTCATAAGTAAATTGCCCCAGTGAGACCACACAAGTGTGGGATTGCAAACTGTTTATTTTAGCTGCACTCCCCCCCTCTGTGTGTGTGTGTGTGTGTGAGAGAGAGAGAGAGAGAGAGAGAGAGAGAGAGAGAGAGAGAGAGAAAGTGTACAGGGAACATGCAGCTGCCTGAGGTGAGGAAATGAAGACTGTATTTAGGGGAACTTTAGTGTTGTATTTTTACTTATTTATTTTAGGGAATGTGAAAGTATCCTGGCTCCACCCCCAAAGTCTCCTGGCTCCATCCCCAAAGTCCCCAGATATTTGCTGAGTTAGACTTGGCAACCCTATCCCTGAGGTTCCTACAACCACAAACACTATTTTTGTAGGTCTCAGGGAGCTGCTGTAGATGGGAAAAGGAAGAAATATCCCTATTCACAAACGCCTTTAGCTCACAGATTATTCTCTTTTGCTGACCTTATTGAAATAAATAATTTATAGATTTTTTAAATTATTATGTTATTAGGCTAATTGCAGGAAGTGAAATTTTGAGAAAAGCTAAAGAAAATCATTTCCACCAAAAACAACCATAGAATTTTGAGGAAATCAAAAATATTAGTACCATGTGTGTGTTGTACATATTTATGCTTCTAGCTAAGTTCCATTCAAGTTTTCCCTAAGAGAAAATTTAAAGTTCCTATTGTCAAGTCCTGCTGGTTCCCAGTTATCAAGAAGGTCTTTTATAATGGAAATTTTTTTTTAAATACTAAGACACTTCAGGCAAGAGGTTTCCTGCGAAAACTGATTTTGGCAAGCAGTAGCCTCTACATATACCTTAAAATAACCATTACTTTATTCAAAATGCAAGGCACCAAAGCAGTCATTCCCTCCCCCAATATCTGTACAACAATCCGCTGTATGCAGGTGCACAAATATCTTGGAAACCAGGCTCATGGCCTTGAGCTATCTGGCTCCCAGGCAGAAGATACATATGTATGTTTCAGAGAGCAAGCATCAGCAAAGTCCGAATGTTACTATCTGTCAAGCAAACAGAAAATACATCATGGCAGGAGGCACTCTTGACACCTATTGAGGTAAAAACATCTAAGATATTTCAAAAGAAATGAAATGAATTTTGATTAGACTAGCAAAGATACTTATGGCAAGCTAATACTCTCCCTTGTTCAGGGTACACATGCAGTCATTACAAGCTGTTTTTCTGCTTTGTTTCACAGTTAGTTAACTTTTTCCAGCAAACAAGATCATCAATCAAAATGCAGAAATGATGCAATATATGTAGAAATGCCACATAAGCCATACAGCATTTTTACAGGACTGAATTACCCAAATGGAAAGAACTTCTTTTGTTCTTGATATAAAGATTTCTGAAACAGATGAAACTCCTGAACAGAGAACCTCTGTTTTTATGAAATTCTACATCTCCGTTATATTACAGTAAAATGGCTCCAGCACTATCTAATTTAGTTGCAATCTATTTCACATGCATTCAGAGTAATGAGTGCCTCACAGCATGCTGTCCCTTTTTATTGGATATGTCTGGTATGGTCAAGGACCTCCTGTAACATTCTTGAAATTCTTCCCTCTTATAATGCACACATTAACAATCACTTACAGAACAAGTGGAAGTTTTCCATTCATCCATGCAACCAGGTGGTTGGAAAGAGATGCTTAATATGCAATCAGCAAAAGCAAAAGCAATGATGAAAGCTAAGATTTTTAATACTTTGTGTGATACAGAAAATATTTATTTTATAGTTTACATGCCTGGAAGCTGAATGTTTTAACTGAATCTGCATTTTTTTTTGTATCACAGGTTCTGTTTCTTGGCAGTGTTTAAAGAATGAGAAGATACACATCTGTTCAAATAATGCTTAGGAACTGACAATCTCTCTTTTCAGATGCACTGTATCTATTTGGTTAGAAAATTAACAACAGAGGTGAGTACACCAAACTTCCCCCCATTCCATGTCCACATCTCCATTAGTTTTTTTGTATCATAAAACTGGTAGCTTTTAATCAAAAATTAAAGAATGACATCTACACATCTTTATGTCATATACAAAACCTTGAGCTTTGCTTTTCAGTTTTAGTGCATTTCTTACTGCAGAAGAATTGGACAAAACTGAATCGTGCTTTCCCTCTTTGGCAGTGGGAGATGCTGAAATGGCACCACAAAAGTCTATCTGTATATGATTTTGTTCCGTGTGTGCGTGGTAGTGGCTGTTTTGAGCTTCAACTAATAAACATGGTTTAACATTTCTAAGGATGCTTGGAAACGAAACTTCTCAGCACCCCATAATTTTCACCGTTTGCCTCCACAGCCTTTGTTGCACTACAGTATGATTGCATGAGTCCTGACGAACTATGCTTTGGATGTCACTGCACATGGTTGCCTTAGGCCTCTCTGAATGTGTTTCTGGCAGTTATCCAGATGCTGGTGGAATCCTTAGCTCTTCAAGGTTGATCTGATGCAACCAATACTGTACACTACATATAAAGCATGGTTTCAGAAGCGTCATAGGGTCTTTACATCAGCTTTATCCTTCCAAATAGTTAAAGGTTTCTCTTGCTTTTGAGACCATAGTTATCTTTATGATAGTAATGTATGCTAAATATAACATTAATCATAAGACAAAAATACCTTCCTTACTGGATACTTGTATTTTGATCCTGTGACAAAATTGTGGACTCATAGTTTTGTGGGCTTTTAATTTTTTTTTAAAAGGATATACTGGTAAACAAATGTAGTGTTTTGTTTTATTTCTATTTCTACAGATTTTGAGCAGCTCTGGTCTCAGGAAGGAACAGGAGGTTAATCCAATCTGGAAGTTACAGATTTAGTTTAGGTTTCAGCCAGTGTCTGTGATTTATGCTCAGCTCCCTCAATGTGAAATCAAATGCCAAACCTACCTCATAGCAATTCTGTCTGCCCTTACTATTGGCAGCTCTACTACCAGTGCTAGATCCCAACTCTAGGCTACAAAAATGAGAGTGATGGGAAGGTTACAGTAAAACCAGAGTAGACATGTCCTAAGGCTGGAAAACCTTTTTCAAGTGTGACAATACACTTTATGTTATTTATTTAAAAAAAAACCAGAATCCAGGAAGCAAGCAAAATTTATCTATATCTGCCACACTGTCATAGTCACAGAACCTTTATTGGCATAACAACAACAGTATCAAATCAAGGAAGCAGGAAAAAAAGGTGGGTAATTAAACATTCTAAACAGACTTCTCCTCTTAAAAGCAAATTAAAGGAAGTTTGCCACCACTTCAATGGTTTCAGCCTTATTTGAGGCTAGTAAACTTACTATCTTGCTTTCATCAGATTTATCCTCGAGGGATTGCAATATAGGATCCAGATAAGATGCACATAAATCACAGTAGAATCTACAGGAAAAAAGTACATGGTCTGTTCCTCCCATTTCTTTCAGCCCACAGGGACATAGCCTATCAAAGAATGGTATTTTTTAAAACCTCCTGTATAATACGGCAGAAGGAAGCACATTAAAATAGGCCAACAAAAAACGCCTTTTGAATATGGGGGGTCAATCAAACAAGAAAAATACTCTGTAAGTGAACCACTAAAAGGAATCCCCCATTGCATGGGAGAGCAACGCCCAGAAGCAAGACTTCTAAGGACTTGAATTTCCATGTCAATTAATCTCTGTTTTATCATGACAAAAGCATACTTCTCCAAAAAAGAGTCAGATCTAAGCCCCATCGATAAGATGCTAAGCCCCATTGATGTGCTTTTCTCTTCAATATGGGTCAGCCAATCAGATAGATAACATTCATGCAGCATATGTGCAATGAGACTATTAGGCCCATTTCTGAAATGAAGACACAGTCAAAATTTGAAAGTTGAGATCCATACCTTTGTGACTAAACGTCTCTGGTTTATCTCAAGGCATATTGCCATATAAGGTACACAAGCTGGAAGTCCTAAAATTTTCCTAAGAAATTTACATTTCATTAAGAAATTACATTTCATTAAGGGCAGAAATCCAAATTGGGGCACCATATAATAGTTTGGCACATATAGAAACTATATCTGTCTGTCTGTCTGCCTATCTATTTTATTTATTTATTTATTTCAATTTTTAGCCCGCCCTTCCCATAGAACAGGCTCAGGGCGGGTTACATCATAAAAACAGTCAACAGTAAAAACAGTAAAAGACTAGTTTAAAATATAAAATTAAACAAAGATGGCAGATTCTGCCTCACAGATGTGACATATTGTCCAGGTCCAGCAGATCTTGTAATGCTGGGATAGAATGAGGCAGGGAGGCGGATAACAAGTGATGCCAACTGCCTCAGCTGAAAGCCTGGCGAAAGAGCTCTGTTTTACAAGCCCTCCAGAACTGAAGCAGATACTGCAGGGCCTAGATCTCCAGGGGGAGCTCATTCCACCAGGCAGGGGCCAGGGCCTTGCCCTGGCCCTCGTTGAGGCCAGATGGACGTCTCTGGGGACAAGTATTACCAAAAGTTGTTGGTTTGCTGATCGTAGGGATTTATGGGGCTCATACAGGGAGAGGCGATCCCGAAGGTATGCTGCTTAGTTAGTTTACAAAGGACTTTCCCCCTCCCCCTTTAGGATTCTGCTGTTAGTGTCCAAGATATCCAGGACTTGTCTGTTCTTGAATATGATTGATATCTGTCTGAGTAAAGGTAAAGTCTCTTCCCTCTGAGTGGAAGGTTCACTAAATGTCCTCCAATTCTAACATCTCTCTATATTACCATTCGTTGGTAATTTTCCACCAGGTCAGGATTTAAAGATTTCATCTTCATAAAAAATCTAATGGTGTCTGAAAAGAAAAATCTCAATATAATATACTTTTGTTGTCATTTGGTGAATATATTATAATGTAACTGTCCAGATTTGTTCTTCTGGTAGTCTGAATTTCAGAATAAGATATCTTCCAATCTGATTTTTAATTCTACAAAGATTTCTGAACTTTGGTGACAAAATTGCTATGCCTTTTTTTCTTTTAGTAGATGTTTTTGCTTCTTCTTTATATGAGTTTCTTGTATACAAGAGATGTCTGCAGTAATTTTTTTTCTCTTGGTTGAAAATTTTTGATTGTTGAAATGGGGAGTATAAAGATTTGTGAGATTATTTATTTTATTTTTATTTTATTCTATTTATATCCTGCCCTCTCTGCAAAAGCAGGGGTTTTGAGTTTGTTCATTTTGTCTTCATTTCTTTCTGCCCTTATTTTTTCCCTTTGTCTTTCCTTCTTTAGGAGTCTTCTGAACCTGAGTTTTGATCACTGTCCAGTTTCAGTTCTTGTAATGTAGCAGGAATGTAGCTGGTTCCTGCCGCCTGTTCAGGTCCGGTTAGGCCTGCGGCCGATGCCCGCTGAGGATGGGGCAAACAGAGGACGGTCAGCCCAAAGAGGGCCAGGAGCTCCTACCGTGGATCTGATCCTCCCCGGCAACAGCAGCGATTGGCCGGGCTAAGCAGCCGGGGCGCAAGACCCCAACCTATCCAAGTCACGGCACCAAGAATTATGTAGCAGGAAAACCCCACTTTGCCAATTAGAGCCGGTGCAATGACAAAGGAGGTCTGAGGCAGAATCAGGAAAACAACTTCCTTTTATTTGAGTACACACGTGCGGGCTAGACTCCCCTGGCATCTGCCACAAGGGTGGAAGTCTGAGCAAAGGACGCAGCGAAACATACGCCTTTTATATCATTTCCAGCCGGCATTACAGTAAGAGTTTTTCTGCCTCTTCTAATGTTATTATTTTCTTGCCCTTTGGCAAGTATATTTCTAAAGCACATGGAATTTTCCAATGGCATTTTTCTGTTGAAGTGCTTGTGTCAGATTTCCAAATTATTTTCTTTTCTTGATTGTATCCAGTGGAAGATCTTGAAAGTTTTGAATTTCTTTATCTTCAGTTTTGAGAGGCTTCTTCCTGTGTTGTGATTAAATTGTGTCTTTTGATTTTTTTTCTTTTTTTGTGAGTGAAAGAGACCAGTAAATCTCTTGGAAGGTTATTTTGCCTTGTGTATCTTGATTTGGTTCTGAAGATTTGCTCAGTTTCTGGGAAGTCATGTATCTTTAAATAATCTTGTATTAATTTTCTAAACCTGCTTTCTAAATCCTGATCATAGAAGGATTCTGGAATACTGCAAAATTATAGGTTATCACTCCTGAGTTTTGTTTCTAAAACTTCAGTCCTTTGATTTGCTTCTCCTAGGGAGTAGTTTTGATGCTGTTGTACTACTTCAAATTTGTTTCCCTTCAAATTCTTTTGCTTTGTCTTGATTTCCTAAATCTCTTGTTTGTTTTCTTGAATACTTGCCTTATTTCTTGCAGTCCAGTTGAAATATCAGTCCTTTTTTATATCTTCCTTAATATCTTGTTGTAGTTGAGTTAGTAACCCTCTAGTTTCTTGTTTAAGTTCAGCAGTTAAACTTTTAATTTGCCAGGTAAGGGATTTTTTAACTTCTCAGTTATAATTTGAATAACTTTATCAGAACTATTATTTTTGTTCATTTGTTTGTAGACCTTGTACCAGTTGCCATCTTTCTCAGCTTTGCAAGTTTTCTTCTGTGATGGAATATCTTATATAACCTTTCCATAAAGCTACATAAATTTATATAATCACAGCCTTATATGCAAACTTCTACAGTCTTAAAATGTAAGCAATATTAACAGTTTTAAGAATCTAAAATGTCTTAAACATCTTTAATAGTATGAATGGATGGGAGCATACAATATGTATATTTTATATTTTTAATCAATTTCTGTCTCCTCCCCCAATAGAGACTATGTTATAACCTTGGTATCAAATATCTGCAAAATTTTAGCCGTCAATTGCTATTTCAGCTGATTATGTGAAAGGATTCAGTTCAAATTTTAAAGCAATTGAGAATAATTTTTGACAGTCTTAGATTTTAAAAAGTAAAATAGTCCATTAAAAATGTATGTTACCAAGTTTAAGTTGTCCAGCAAATAGCAGTAAAAGCTTAGAATCTTGTCTACTTAAGTTCTGTGTTGGGCATAGGAGACTACAAAGATGAGAGCAGTTGTTTCTTCTATTTGTTATTGCTGATGAAGTGACAAAAAGTTACAGTGTTTTATACATAGTCCAAAAAGTAGTCAATATGAAGAACTGTACATTAATACTTATTTCATACTCTTTTATATGCCAGTGTCATATCAAGACCTATTCATATCCTTTAATATGGCAGTGTTCTGTTGATTATTTATAATCTAAATGAGAGGGCACAAAATGGTGCAGGAAGTAATCAATATGGAAAAGATTGTAAATTAGTACTTATTTTGTATCCACTAATATGCCGGTGTTTTTGTTGATGAGATAAAATATAATCCAAATGAAAGTGCACAAGCTTTTAGTCTTTTCAGATCCAATTTGATATCAGAAGATAGCAGCAAAGTGAAGAGCATAAAATCCAAGGTAAGAAAATAGAAATGGTTTATTCTAGCTTGTTGATGAAGAAAAAAAAACACCAGGGAAATTGTAGACCAAACAGAACAGAGGAAGAGTATTGGCAGTGTTTCAAAGTTTGTACCATAATATTTTTTTCCTAAGGTAAGAGATAAACAGAGGCTGCAAGGAGGGGGGGGGGGCAACCACCAAAAAAGCTGCTAGGTTCCAATAATAGTTTGTATCCAATTAGTTCTTTTAAATGTTATATTTACATTACTTAGTCCAATTAAACACAGAAAAGTAATCTATATCTTAGTAAGAGACAAATGTTTCCTTTAACAAAAAGCCATGAATCTTGTTAGGATTCTCCAATGTCATCAAAAAATGAGATGGCAGGAAAATAAAGTTTCAGTTGTTTATAGAAGTTAATGAGATGAACTTTAAAATGGTACTCTGAGTAGGATCTGTTTTTAGGATATTTAAAAAAGGATGTTAGGTAGGCAGATTTACTCAGTATTTCAAATGGCTTTCCTTGGTGTCTGCTTGATGATGACTACAGTATAGAAGCCGGGAGACCTTGAGTCCACAAATTAACATAGACCAAATCTTCCAAGATGGTTCTCTGGAGCTCTCTGTGTTTTAAAAAGGGAGGGAACTAGAGTTTTGTCCATCAACCCTGCCTGGTTTTGAGCCCTGGTGCCAGGGAGCAGAGAACACAAAACAAGCTGTGCTCTCATCAGATATTATTGCCTTCCTCCACAGAATTAAATTTTGTTGGTCTTAAAGGTGCTGCCAAACTCAAATAAAGTACTGTTAGCTTTCCTATCTTTCCAATTTACACATAGTACTTCACAACATGAAAAATAAATTAATAGTGCCCTCCACTATTAGAGTTTCCAGCTATGGGTTGGAAAATTCCTGGAGATTTGAGGGTTGACCCTGGGGACAGTGGAGTATAGAGAGGGGGGGGGACCTCCACAAGGTATTACAGTGTAGAGTCTACCCTCCAAAGCAGCCATTTTATCTTGGGGAAGTGATCCCTGTCATCTGGAGATAAGTTGTAATTCCAGGAGATTTCCATGCTGCACTTAGAGGCTGGCAACCCTACTAACAATTATCATAGTAGAAATTATTTAGGATGGTTTTAAAGTGGGCTGTCCACATTCTCTGAAGATGATTGCCTTTTCCTGAAAGCGTGGCTGTCTGTACACATCAAAATGCCAAGAGAAAAGAAAGCAACCAGTTACTTTTAAAAAATTGTTGTTTCATGTAATAACCTTATTTACAGTTCTAAAATTTTATTTCAGTCTACAAATCAAATTTATACATCTTGAACTATCTCTGTGTTATAAAATAATGTGAAATTCAGACAGCCAAGTAAACATACACCTCTATCAAGTCTCTTTCAAAACACCGAAACTAGAGAAATCTTGTGTGTGCTCCAGAATCAAATTAGAAACATCTTTTCCCTTGACCTCTTGCCAAGACCGGATTTTCTTTTCTTTTCTTTTTTGTCCTTTAAAGCTATACTGTATGACTGGCAGGAACCTCTTTCCTGTGTTAAACTTGGAGAAATCATACATATTAGCTTGTTAGTGAGGCTTGACCTCTGTTATACCATCACTCTGAAGCCTTTACAGAGAGGGGAAAACATTAGCTGTTCCCTTAATGAATGGTGAACACTATAATAGGCAAGGGCAGCATCCTAGACTAGATACTAAAATATATATTTTTCCAGTATAGAATTCATATAGTCAGTAGTGTCAGGAATGGGGATATTGCTGTCTGAGACTAGCAGGCAATGTGGCACTGCATCTGTCCTATTAGCATCTAAAATTGGAGGGGAGTTTGGCCCTGAAAATCCACTGTTAAATAACAAAATATGTACTTTGGTGACTTTCCCCCACCGTGACTCACTGTGTGATAAGTGCTTAAAGTATGCAGTGATGCGGGGGGGGGGGGGGCGTTAAAGCAGAAGGGTTTAGCTGTCTCCACCTGCAGTTCCCCTTCCTCCATTCCCAATTTAGACATGAAAGAAAGGAGGGGGGAAAGCCATATAATTTGGCCCGGTTCAGCTTTATAGTATGTCACAGAAGTCACGGGCTGCTTTTATACTGGGCAAAAGATCCAGTAATGCTGCGCTTCCGAAAGTGACCATCTACATTACAATTCGCCTTCACTTCTGTTTGCTCCAGTGCTTTGACTGTCATTTACATTACAGAGCCTGAATTGGCTCTGAAAACGTTTTCGCCACTGAGTTGCTGCTGACTTTCCAAGACTACTTTTGAATGAGGGTTTTCCAGGAAGCTTTGGATCTAAGACAATGAGTGTAAATGTTTTACTTCTGTTTGGCACATTGTTTAATTAACAACAGCAGATGTCCTTTTGAGCATCACTTGCTACCAGCTGTTGGTACCTATGATGTTTCTCAGTCCTATAGATCAGCTATGGCAATCTGATTTGTATTAAAAATTGTTATAAGTAGTTATAAATAGTAGTGCATATGGCTAAAGTAGAAGATAATATAGGATAGAATACTTAGGCAAAGTAGTTCCTTTTAAAAGAAGGCATTTGTTTTGACTCTTACCCTGGCTAGAGAAATTGCAAGCCCATTCCACAGGACAAAAGGTGCTGAGTCCATAAAGATGATATCTTCCCTGAGAAACGGGGCAATAAACTTGTTTCTCAAGAAAGAACAAAGGAACTTGTAAACTTGCCCCCCTTCCTCCCCCCTCCATGGTTTCAAGAAGTTTTTAAATTTGGCATGCATATCCTGCAGAAACCTATATATATCAATGACAAGAATCACAGTAAAGCAAGCAAGTATAGAGGAGAAAGTCCAGGAGCAAAATTTTGAGTGTAGATGAAAAAATATACTCCGGATTTCTAGAAGGCGATTTCAGTGCTCAGAAAATCAGACCCAAACATGAATGTAGAATCAGCCACAGATGCTATACAATATCATGTGATTGAACTGGCTCATGCATGTTCTCAATATAATCTCTAAAACAATTTGTCAACTAACAAATGTGAACAAATAATTAGACAGTAGATACCAACATGAAACATTTATTAGTGTTTCCAACAGCATTTTTTTTTTTAGCGGAGTTCAGTTCATATGTTAATGCCTGGTTAATGCCATGTTGCAGAATCAGTAGTTAGAAACCAATCTGAAGCCACCTCAAACTGCAAGTGGAGATGCCAGTTATGGGTATTTCACATGTGAAAAAAGAACTCTTCTGAAACCTGGAGGCACACACACCCAGCTCAGTTTGGAATTGGGTCTACTAAACTAAACTCTTTTACCAAGGGGGAAAAAATAGATTTCCCATCCTGAACTCAATTCCGAATTTCAGGGATTTTCAGAGCACTTTGTGCTGTTGAGTGGCTGTTGTTGTTGCTACTGCAGTTATTGGTGTCAGGTAAATCACAACAGAACAAGTGTGGAGAGCTGGCATTTCTGATGACATTATCACAATCCCAGTGCTGGGTAGTCAAGCTGCGTACATTTACTGAAGACTAATTATGAGAATGGAATGTCTTCTTTTCAAATTTACTTTATTAGAAAAAGCAATTGATTAATCTTTTTTTTCTCTTTTAAAAGAGGGATTTTTTTTTTCATTTAATAATATAAGAGAAGCCATGTTGAATCAGGTCAATGGCCCATCCATTCCAACACTCTGTGTCACACAGTGGCCAAAAATCAGTGCCATCAAGATATCCACCAGTGCAGCCAGACTCCAGAAGCACTCCCACTGTGGCCCACCCACTCCAAGTACCAAGAATACAGAGCATCACTGCTCCAGACACAGTATTCCATCATATAACTCATGGCTAATAGCCACTGATCGACTTCTGGTCCATACATTTATCTAATCCCCTCTTGATGCTATCTATGCTTGTAGCCACCACCACTTCCTGCAACAGTGATTTCCACATGTTAATTACTCTTTGGGTGAAGAAGTACTTCCCTTTATCTGTTCTAAACCTACTGCTCATCAATTTTACTGAGTGCCCACAAGTTCTTGTATTGTGAGAAAGGGAGAAAAGTACTTCATTCTCTACCTTCTCTATCTCATGCATAATTTTGCAACCCCCTCAGACATTATTTGTGTCCCAACTGTCCCCAGTCAGGGTTTACGCCATGCCCCCCACCCCCCAATGGAGCCCAGGAACCCCAGTGCTCAGGCATGGTGAGCAGCTCAGTACTTACTGGCCAGGCTTCCCCACTGGCTGAAGAGGAGCTGCTGCCCCAGGAAGCCTAAGAGTCACCTCTTTGTTCCACTGAATGAGGCCCCAGGCACAGATGGAATGGCAGCCCCTCACTGCACCTCTGCAGGGCAAAGAGGGAGGTGAGCAGCGTCAAAGGAGCCCAACCGGCCCCTGGAAGCAATGGAGGTGTTGAACACATTGGTGCCTCCAGAGGGTGGCTCCACAGGGCCTGCCACAAGGAAGGGAAAGGAAGCGCCAGTGAGAGCAAGTGGGCTGATGGGTGAGGCTGTTCCTTCAGGCCCATCTGAGCATCTGGGCCTATAAGGAGGGGCAGGGCTAGCTGAAAGAGCCAATGGGGGTGAGCTGGGTAGTCAGGAAGGGATATAAACAGGGAACAGCCAAGGTCATTGAGGAGATGGCAGAGCTGGAGATGGCAGAAGTACAGTCAGAGAGAAGGGCGGCCAGTAAACCCCTGGCTAGCAAAAAGAGGCAACAGGGTGCAGTTAACCTGGCTTACCATCTTGTCTGAGGTCTCTGGGGCAGGACCCCAGGGGCAGAACACAGCAGAGAAGGGTAACAGCCACCAGAGGGGAGGGGTGCTACATTTGTCCAAGCTAAAGAACCCTAACCTCTTTAACCTTTCTCCATAGAAAAAGTGTCCTATCAACTTAGCTGCCCTTTCCTGCACTTTTTACAAAGCTATAATACCTTTTTTGAGGTGCAGTGACCAGAACTGTACACATCAATTTATACAGGGGTATTATGATACTGGCTGATTTGTTTTCAGTCTGCTTCCTAATAATCTCCAGCATAGCATTTCCCTTTTCTGTTGCTGTTACACACTGGTTCAACATGTGTATTTATAGTTAAGATTTTTGGCTCCAATATGCATTACTTTGCACTTTCCCATGTTGAATCTCATTTGCCACATTGATGCCCACTCATCCAGCCTCAGCAGATTTACATTAGTTTTATTGGATTATTTTTATTTTATTTCTCCAGACCCCTCTGGAGTGCCTCACAATCCTAAGAACATAAGAGAAGCCATGTTGGATCAGGCCAATGGCCCATCCAGTCCAACACTCTGTGTCACACAGTGGCCAAAAAAATTATATATATGTGTGTGTGTGTGTATACACACACACACACATATATATATACACACTGTGGCTAATAGCCACTGATTGACCTCTGCTCCATATTTTTATCTAACCCCCTCTTGAAGCTTGTAGCCACCACCACCTCCTGTGGCAGTGAATGCTACATGTTAATCACCCTTTGGGTGAAGAAGCACTTCCTTTTATCCGTTTTTTTTTTAAACTTAAAGTTTATTATTTTATAATAACAGCAACTATAATAAACGTTACAAACATGTATCATAGGCTTGAAACTGAATACATATATATCTTACTTAAACAGATTTAAAATAACAATATCACAATACGTAAACACACTAAAAGCAATATTGTTGGTGAATGCTGGGGAGGGAGAAAAAGAAAAAAAAAGGGGGGGGGAAGGGGGCCTAACCCTTTTCTTTCTCTTGAACCGATTGCCAAGTACACGCTTTTACAACTGCTCAGCAATTTCATCGAATGTATTGTGAGAAAGGGAGAATGTATTGTGAGAAAGGGTGCATTATCTTGAAAACCTCTATCATGTCACCCCACAGTCGACATTTCTCCACGCTAAAGAGCCCCAAGCGTTTTAACCTTTCTTCATAGGGAAAGTGTTCCAACCCTTTCATCATTCTAGTTGCCCTTTTCTGGACTTTTTCCAATGCTATAATATCCTTTTTGAGGTGTGGTGACCAGAATTGCACAGAGTATTCCAAATGAGACCGCACCATCAATTTATACAGGGGCATTATGATACTGGCTGATTTGTTTTCAATTCTCCTGGCCTTCCATCTTCCTTCTAATCCTCCTTGATTCTCACTACCCAGAACAACTTAGTGACATCCACAAACTTAGCCATTTCACTGCTTACTCCCAACTCCAAATAATTAATGAACAAGTTAAAAAATGCTGAACCCAGTACCAAGCCCTGCAGTACCCCGCTGCTTACCACCCTCTACTGTGAAAACTTTCCATTTATACTCACTCGTTTTCTGTTAATCGATTTTTAATCCATAAGAGGACTTATCTTCTTATCCCATTATTACTTTGGAGCCTTTGATGAGAAACTTTATCAAAAGCTTTCTGGAAGCCTAGCTAAACAACATCTAATGGGTCACCCTTGTGCATGTTTGTTCAACCCCTCAAAGAACTCTAATTAGTTAAGGAGACATGGAATCCATGCTGAATTTTCCTTAATAACCTTTGTTCATCAATGTGCCTACTAATTCTATCTTTAATAACAGATTCTACCAATTTATCTGGTATTGACTTTAGACTGACTGGCCTAGAATTTCCTGGATCTCCTCTGGAACCTTTTAAAATATAGGGGTTACATTAGCTACCTTCCAGTCCTCAGCAATGAAGGCAGATTTTAATGATAGATTGCATATTTTTGTCAGGAGGTCCACAAGTTCACATTTGAGTTCTTTCAGAACATTTGGATGTATGTCATCTGGGCTGGTGATTTGTCAATTTTAAATTTGTCCACCAGTCATAAGACATCATGGCTTATCACCTCAATTTAGGTCTTTCAATATTCCTTCTGAAATCAATGATTCTGGAATGGGCAAGCACCTCCCACAGTGAAGATATAGTAGGCAAAAAAAATGCATTCAGCTTCTCTGCTGTTTCCTTATCATCCTTTAGTAATCTTTTTATCCCTTAGTTGTCCAAAGGCTCCAGTGTCTCCCTGGCAGGTTTTCTGTCACTAATGTATTTGAAGAAATTTTTATTGTTAGTCTTGAAGTTTTGCTTTCCCACCCCCATCCCAATATCTTCCTCATCGGAACCTCCTGCAGCCCGCCACATCGTGGCGTGGCTGCTGGGGAGATTTTGCCCCCCCCGGAGGAAGAGCGGACGATTCAGCGCATCTTTATGGGGCATCAATGTGCATCCAGAAGCCTCCGCACCCCTCTTCTCAGCCCTCCTGCGGTGCTCGTTGGGAAGGAGTGTGCTCTCACGCTTGTAGCTGGCACTGGGGGGGATTAGGCTGTTAGAGGCCGTTTTGCACGGAGTGGTTGCAGCATGGAGATTTTGGAGTGCGTCATGGGACTGGCTTCAGGGAGTCCTTTTCAGTGTGGCTGGGCATTCTCCTTTCCCCCTTACTGGCGGCCCCCTTTTTTACATCCTGCACAGCATTGTGCTGGATTGGGACCTACATCTTCCTCATTGTTGGTGTTTTAGGGGGAGGGATTGAAGGGGTGCTTTATAGTGGCAGAGGGGGGCTGGCTCGTTTTGAGGGCATCATTTGTCCAACGCCCCCTTTTTTTAATTAGTGAGCCTCTCTCTTATGGCCTTGGGGCCTTGGTGGCCATTTTAAGTTGGGCTGAGGCAGCAGTCAGGGGGTGGTGAGCTTCGGCCATTTTGTGAGACACTAGGGTTGTTTGTTCTTCCTCCTCACCTCTGGTCCTTGGCAGCCATTTTATGCTGTTCTTCCTCCTCGCCTCTTGTCATTGGCGGCCATATTAAGTGCTAGTGAGGCAGCAGCCATTTTAGGTGTGGGCTTTGGCCTTTTTGAGGAAGCTGACTTGTTTTGGGGGGTGTTTTTGAGACTCAGCCCCTGGCACGGAGTGGTAAAGCTGCTTTACTGCAGTTCAAACTCTCTTTAATTTTGTCTCATGCTGTGATCCCTTAGGGTGGCGAGCATGCTGGGGCGTAAAGGTGGTGGAAAATCAAAGGGTAAGCAGCCTGCACGTAAGCCACCCCAGAAGCATCCTCCGCCCCCCTCTTCTTCTGATGAGGAGGGAGAGGACGATGTGAACGCAGTCATTTTTTAGAGGCTGCAGGCCCTGGAACGCGCATCTGGGTTTCTACTTTCTCAGATGCCTGGGAAAGGGCGGGTTCCTAAGCTGGCTTTGCAGGCGGATATACTGACCCATTTGTCTATTTTGGAGGGCAGGTCGGCTGCGACTGCTAATGGAGGAGCTGTTGGGCTGGGTGGCTCGAATGCTGGATCTGGCCCGTCGTCCAGTGTGGTTGGTGTGGGGACAACATTGGTGCCTGCTGTATCTCCTGGTAAGTCAGGGGATGGTTCTTTGCTCTATACTGGGCCTGTGTGGCCCTGGGGGTCTTGGGGATCTGCCACACCTAATGGGGCTGGTGCGGCTTTAGGTAGTTCTGGGACTCCTTCAACTGGGTGTGGAACAGCAGAATAATTGGATGTGGTCACAGGGTCAATTTGGCCCATTTGGTAATTGGCCTGGGGCGGGGCAGCAGGGGGCAGCTGCAGCTTTGACTGGCGGATGGGGTTTCCCATCTCCTTATGGGTCGGTCCCTTTTGGCGCTATGCCTTTTGGTGAGGTTGCCTTACCTTTGGGCAATCACCTGCTGCCTGCCACAAGAGACAAAATCCTTAAGGGGGAATATGTTGACATATTCTCCCTTTTATTTAGGGAATTAGAAAAGAAGGACAAGGAGGAACTTGATGATAAAGATAAGGAGAAGCTTAAGAAAAGGAAGGTTGATCGGACCTGGGCCAATTGGCTTCCAGGGTTTTTTATATATGAGGGAGTGATCCAGTACATGGACATCATATACAAAGGGTATACGATGTTAAGAGGCCCGGCCTGGATTCAATATGACCAGGAATTCAGGATGAGGGCCGCTTTGTACCCTTCCCTCCCTTGGGATCGGATTCACCAACAGTTGTGGCTGCAGGTGATGTCACCTGTGCGGCCCAATCTGGGGGACCGCTCTGACAGTGGTCACTTAGTGGCTAAGGGTTCCTCTTCTCCTTCCATTTCATCATCATCTTCCCGCAGCTCTGTGGGGCAGGCGGTTCAATCCTGCTTGCTTTGCTGGGAGTTCGGGTCTCAGGGGGCATGCAGTTGGAAAGCTTGCCAGTTCAAGCACGAATGCCCCCTGTGTTCTGGCCCACACTCATTTAACAACTGTCCATGAGTGCGGCCACACAAGGGTCAGAAGAGACAGGGTGGGGGTCTTTCCCAAACTGGAAAAGGGCCCCAGCCCGATAAAGCTGGGTCCTCTTGAGCAATGGCTTCATAGGTACCCATGTAGGGCGGATAGTTTATATTTGTTGAATGGTTTTACGTCAGGTTTTAGAATTCCTTTTCAGGGTTCTCGGGTACCAACTTGGTCTCGGAACCTCAGTTCTGTTAAGGGTTTATTTTATTTATTTATTTATGTATTTATTTATTTTATGATTTATATCCCGCCCTTCCCACCAAGTGGCTCAGGGCGGCTTACAACATAGGATCCCACATAAATAGGGTTTAAGCATTTAAACAATTAAAATAATTAAACATTTATTTTTTTAAATTTTTTTTTAACAATTTTATTGATATGAAAAGGATCATACAAACATGTGATAAATATGAAAAGGATCATACAAACATTTAAAACATTTAAAACAATAAGACATTAAAAGCAGCAGAAGTCTAATAAAACCACACTAGTTTCTTGTGCCGGTTAGTTATAGGCCAGCTGGAAGAGGGTTGTCTTACAGGCACTGCGGAACTGAGCAAGGTCCTGCAGGGCCCTCACCTCTTCCGGCAGCTGGTTCCACCAGGAAGGGGCCATAACAGAAAAGGCCCGGTCCCTGGTAGACTTTAGACGGGCTTCTTTTGGCCCGGGGATAACAAGGAAGTTTTGAGTTCCTGATCTCAGTACTCTCTGGGGAACATGTGGGGAGAGATGGTCCTTCAGGTAGGCAGGTCCTAGACCATATAGGGCTTTAAAGGTAATAACTAGCACCTTGTACCAGACTCGGTGAGTTATTGGCAGCCAGTGCAGATCCCGGAGCCCCGGCCGGATGTGCTCCCTTCTTGGGAGCCCTAACAGCAACCGGGCCGCGGCATTCTGCAATAGCTGCAACTTCTGAGTTCAACACAAAGGCAGCCCCATGTAGAGAGCATTGCAGTAGTCCACCCTCAAGGTGACCGTGGCATGGATCACTGTTGCTAGATCGTCGCGCTCCAGGAAGGGAGCCAACTGCCTTGCCCACCTAAGATGAAAAAATGCGGACTTGGCAGTGGCTGCTATCTGAGCCTCCATCATTAAGGAGGGCTCCAATAGCACCCCCAGGCTTTTGACCCTGTTCGCCGCTATCAACAGCGCACTGTCAAAAACTGGCAGGGGGATTTCCCTCCCTGGACCCCGACGACCCAAGCAAAGGACCTCTGTCTTCGCTGGATTTAGCCTCAGCCTGCTCAGTCTGAGCCACCCAGCCACAGCCTGTAACGCCCGGTCCAGTTTTCTGAGGCACAGACCGGTCGGCCGTCCATAAGCAGATAGAGCTGGGTGTCATCAGCATACTGGTGGCAACCCAGCCCATACCTTTCGGCAATCTTGGCAAGGGGACGCATATAGATGTTAAATAACATCGGGGAGAGAACCACCCCCTGAGGCACTCCGCAATCAAGCATGCGCCTCCGGGATAGCTCACCCCCAATCGCGACCCTTTGTCCCTGACCTTCGAGGAAAGAGGAAAGCCACTGTAAAGCTAACCCCTGGATCCCCGCGTCGGCAAGGCAGCAGGTAAGTAACCGATGGTCGACCGTATCGAACGCAGCCGATAGGTCCAACAACATCAGCACCGTTGAGCCGCCCCGATCCAGATGCCGTTGAAGGTCATCTACCAGGGCGACCAACACCGTCTCCGTCCCATGGCCCGGGCGAAAGCCTGACTGAAGTGGGTCAAGGACGGAAGCGTCCTCCAGGAAGGTCTGTAACTGCATTGCCACTGCCCTCTCGATAAGCTTGCCCAAAAAGGGCAAGTTTGAGACCGGCTGGTAATGCGCCAATTGGGCCGGGTCTAGGGTTGTTTTTTTCAAGAGGAGGCGTACCACCGCCTCTTTGAGCAGCGTTGGAAAATGCCCTTCCATCAGGGATCTATTTATGATATCCCATACAGGATATCTAAGCTCCTTCTGGCAAGATTTAATAAGCCAGGAGGGGCAAGGGTCCAATTTACAGGTTGTTGGGTGTGCAGATACGAGAATCCTGTCAACTTCCTCCAGGCTGAGAGGACTGAAGCCACCCAGAACACGATCTGAAGACAGGCCCGGAGCCTTGGTTTCACTAGCAGCCTCAAATATGGCCGGGAGGTTGAGGCGGAGTGACGCGATCTTGTCCGCAAAAAATTTCGCAAAAGCCTCACAGCCAATCTCCAATTCAATAGAATTTGGTCTGCCTTGTGGCAGCGTCGTAAGCCTCCGAATTATATCAAACAATTGTGCCAGGTGCGAAGTTGTGGATGCAATCTCAGTCGCAAAGTATATTTTCTTTGCGGCTTTGATTGCCATCTCATAGGATTTCAAGCTCTCTCTATAGGATGTTCGAATCGCTTCGTCTCGAGTACGCCGCCATTGTTTCTCTAGTCGTCTGAGTCCACGTTTTTGTTGCCGCAGCCCCTGGTTAAACCAGGGCGTCGGCTTCAAACGGGGATGCAGAGGGCGCCTAGGTGCGACCTCCTCAATGGCCCTAGAGAGTCCATCGTTCCAGGACTCCACCAGGTCATCCAGGGAGCCGCCAGTGGGCCAGGGATCCCGTAGAGCCGTTAGGAACCGTTCCGGGTCCATCAGGCTCCGCAGGCAAGTTAAAATACGCTCTCAGCCTAAACAGGCTTGGGGTGACACATCCACACGAGCCTTGAGGGCATAGTGATCCGACCATGGCACTGCTATAGTAGCAATATCATCCACTAAAACTCCCGCCAAGAAGACCAGGTCTAACATGTGTCCCGCCTGATGAGTGGGTGTTGTAACAACCTGGGAGAGCCCCAGTGTCGCCATGGATGACACTAGGTCCATCGCCTGACTGAACGCCGTGTCGTCGGCATGAACATTGAAGTCATCCAAGACCAATAGCCTAGGGTACTCCAATGCCCGCCGCAGCCTCCATCAGGGATGGTAAGGCGCTAGCTGGTGCGTTAGGCGGTCGGTACACCAGCCAGATTGCCAACCCCTCCCCAACATCCCACATCAAGCCGGCACATTCCACACCTGGGATCTCCAGGGCCGGGAGAGCCCTAAAGGAGCACGTAGTGGAGGCTAAGATTGCCAAGGAGCTGGTAGAGGGCAGGATTTTAGGTCCATTTGCCAGTCATCCAGTGGTTAACCTTAGGGTTTCCCCTTTAGGGGTGGTACCAAAGAAGGCGCCTGGTGAATTTCGTTTGATTCACCATCTTTCTTAACCCAAGGGTTCTTCTGTTAATGATGGGATACCTGAGGAGCTATGCTCAGTTAGGTATACTACCTTCGAGCCTTGGGCGTCATCCGACGCTGTGGTCAGGGGGCTGAGTTGGCTAAATGCGATATTAAATCTGCCCTATGTCTCCTGAGATTCTTAGGGGTTTGAAAGGGGTGTGGAGAGCAGTCTGTGCATCTCATTTTGTGGCTGTTTTGTTTCATGCAGCCTCTTTGGTGGCCTTCTTTGGGGCGCTGAGGATTAGTGAATTGGTGGCAAGCTCCAGGAATGATGTTTCTGGCAGGGCCTTGTCACTGAGGGATACTAGGTTAGTGGGGGGTAAGGCGGCTCTTACCATCCGCCGATCCAAGACGGATCAACAGGGCATTGGGACCATGGTGGAGTTGGGTCCGTGTTCAGAGGTGGAGCTTTGCCCAGTTTCCACATTGGCCGATTATTTGGCCGTGCGGGGAGACTGCAAAGGGTTGTTGTTCTGTCATTTTGGAGGCAGCCCTCTGACAAAACATCAGTTTGGGGCAGTGATGTCTAGGGCTTTAGCTTTATTGGGGTTGTCTGGAGTGAGGTTTGGTACTCACTCCTTTAGAATTGGAGCGGCCTCTATGGCTGCGGCCTTAGGTTATTCTTCTTTGTCCATGCAGTGACTTGGCCGTTGGTGGTCTCAGACTTATAAAGGTTATATTCGCCCTTTGCTCCACTCTTAGTTTTGTTATGGGGAGCTGGGGTAGTTTAAGGTTTGGGTTTTATAACTTGTCTGTTTCTCTTTTTAGATGCTGTTGTTCCTGGCTGGAGGGGCCAAGTTCTCATCTGTGGGCACAATTATGTGTTTTGGGCGGCACATCAAGCTCGGAGAACTGCTGTTGGCTCTCAGCTGGGTCTCAGCAAATATGTTACGGTTGAATGGCGGGGGTGCCGGAGTCTTCAGTGGCCTGGCTTGCTCCCGCTTTTGTTTCATGGGTGTGTGTGGGCCCTGCTCCTCAGGTTTTAATTATTCACCTGGGGGGGAATGATCTCGGGCTAATTAAAGGCAAGCTCGAGATGATTTCAAGTACATTAGGAAGAGATGGGCTGGTACCATTATAGTTTGGTTGGCCATGATTCCGCGCTTGGTGTGGCGCAGTGCTTGGAATCCAGCTGGGATAGAGAGGGCTCGTTACAGATCTAATAAGGAGATTCGCAAGGCCTTGGAGGGTGGTTTGGGCCACTATTTGCCCCATCTGGATACTTCTACGGAATATCCTGACCTCTACAGAGGGAATGGGGTGCATCTCTCGGAAAAGGGTAATATGCTTTTCCTGAGGGATATTCGGCAAGGGCTTGTGTTGGCTTTGGGCCTTTTAGTGGGTGCTAAACCCTAAGTAGAGACTTGGCCTTAGTTGTGGCAGGTTTTGCGGGATTTATGGCACCATGCAGCCTGGGGAGGACCAGTTAGCCTCCCCCTTTTGGGGAGTTAGGGGTCTGGCAGGATCAACCTTTGGGTATTGGTGACCCGAGGTGTGTGAATGCAGACTGTCCTGGAGACTCGATTGGATGGCTGCCTTTCGCTGAGACTCGCATCTGGTGTCTGGGCCCTCAGATGTGCACCTCCCTGCTGCGCCTGCCTGACGGGAGCTGTGACACACAGCTCCAGCTGGGGGCCAGGTCTCTCGCCCACTGGAAAAAGCAGGGGAGCAGTCTGAGGAGACCCCTGGCCCTGACCTGGCCACAGTTTGGTTCCCCTTTCCATTGCTGTGTTATTTAATAAAGTTGCCCATAGTTTTACCAATCTAATTGTGTCCGCCTCTTTATTCCGACTTGGGGGGGGGGCAAAGTCCCTGTTTACCTGTCTTATCACTGACTTGTATTTTATTTGCCACTGCCTGTGTTCCCTTTTGTTTGCCTCACTCAGACTAGCCTTCCACCACTTTAAGGAATCCTTCTTGCCTTTTACAGCTTCAATTACTTTATTCATTAACCATGATTGGCTTTTTAAATACCTATTTACCTTTCCTTAACCTGCTGTATACCTTTTATCTGAGGTTCCAGAATTGTAGTTTGAAATAGTTTCAAAGCTTCCCAAAGGGATTAGATTCTCCTTTGAGTGAAGTTATCCCTTCTAAAGTTAAAAATGGTTGTGTCAGTCTTTTTGGGCAATTCCCTATTTACATAAATGTTGATCTTAATAACATTATGTCATTATTCCCAACAGGTGCTATCACATTTACATTTCCCACTAGGTCTTGGGCATTACTTAGGACCAAGTCCATTGAGAGTATCTAGAAATCCAATCTCTTTCTCTGGACTAGAATACATATTGATCTAAACAATGTGTGGATGTTTAAAATCACCTATTATGACACAGTTATTTCATCTAGCTGCTTTCCTTAATTCTTTTGCTATTTTAAAATCATCCTCTAACCTTTGATTTGGTAAGTGATAAGAAATTCCCAGAGTTAAATTTCTTTAGAGACACACTATGTCCACACATATTGTTTCTGTAAGTGAATCTATTTCACTTACATTCTCACTGGATTGTATATCCCCTCTGACATACAGAGCCGCTTCACTCCGACCCTTCCCTCCCTATTCTTCTGATATAATTTATATCCAAGAATTACTATATCCCACTGATTTTCCTTATCCCACAAAGTTTCTGAAATACCCACAATATCTGTGTTATCCTCTGACATGAAGTATTGCAGCTCTCCCATTTTACCTTGGACACTTCTAGCATTTAAACAAAGTTAAAGTCCAGTGGCACCTTAAAGACCCCCGAAGTTTTATTTAAAGTATGAGCTTTTGTGTGCCTTCACACTTCTCCAGATATTTCATGCATGCACATAAAAGCTCACACCTTGAATAAAACTTTGTGAGTCTTAAAGGTGCCACTGGACTTTGTTCTGTTGCTTCAGAATAACATGGCTACTCCCCTAGATCTAACTTCTAGCATTTGTATATAAACATCTATAACTTCCCAGACACATTAGGCCTGCGACCTTCCTTCTGCAGCCTCTAGTCCTTGTCAGGCAGTCAATGTTGTTTGTCAGCCTCTCAGTGTCCAGCCCTAATCAATTTCCCAGTAGAACAGCAACAACTACCCCTTCATCTCTCTGTGATGAGCCATCCCAAACCAGAGACATTTCATCTCCTGTCAGCTTCCCCCCAAAAAAATTTAGTTTAAAAACTGATCCACCACCTTTTTGATTTTAAGCGCCGGCAACCTGGTTTCTTCTCAGGACAAGTGGAGGTCATCTCTTTTGTACAGATACAGCTTGTTCCAAAAAACATCCCAGTGCCTAACAAACTTAAACCCTTCCTCCCTACATCATTGCCTCATCCACACATTTGAGCCTATGTAATTGACTCTGCACATGGAATAGGCAACATTTCTGAGAAAGCTATCTTTGAGCCTTGAGTCTCCTGCCTAGCAGTCTAAATTTTTCCTCCAGGACCACACAACTACATTTCTCCATATTTTTGGTGTCAATATTCAATACAACCACAGGCTCCTCCCCAATTCTGACACTAGCCTATCTAGACTATGCATAATATCTAGTGCTGGTTTTTTTTTTTTTTTTTACCAGGCAGGTAAATCACCATGCGGTCAGTACATGGATTTGCCACCCATCTATCTACATGCCTAAGGACTGAATTACCAACTACCAAGATCCTGACCTTGGAAGGATGGAAGGCTGAGTCTACCTTGGGCCGGCTACCTGAATCCAGCTTCCGCCGGAATTGAACTCAGGTCGTGAGCAGAGAGTTCAGACCACAGTATTGCAGTACTGCTGCTTTATCACTCTACGCCATGAGGCCACGTACATGGATTTGCCACCCATCTATCTACATGCCTAAGGACTGAATTACCAACTACCAAGATCCTGACCTTGGAAGGATGGAAGGCTGAGTCTACCTTGGGCCGGCTACCTGAATCCAGCTTCCGCCGGAATTGAACTCAGGTCGTGAGCAGAGAGTTCAGACCACAGTATTGCAGTACTGCTGCTTTATCACTCTATGCCATGAGGCCACGTAGGCAATGGCAAACCACCCCATAAAAAGTCTGTTGTGAAAACGTTGTGAAAGCAATGTCACCCCAAAGTCAAAAATGACTGGTGCTTGCACAGGGGACTACCTTTACCCTTTTAAGAACCCCCTTCCCTCCCTGCCCAGGGATGGTTCCTTGGTGTTAAAGGATACCTGCTCACTAACTGTAAAAGGGGTCCCTTCTGAGGGAAAATTCCTCCTTTCATCAGCATGGTGCCCTGTTCCCCCCATCCGCCAGACCTGCCATTATTGGAGTGGGAGACATCTAATAAGTCCCTGACTTATTTGTGTGCCTAAATGACTGTCTCTGCTTCTCCAGGTCAGCCACCTTAGCCTTAAGGGTGCAAACTCATTCCTGAGAACCAGGAGCTCCTTGCACCAAGCACACACCCATGACCTCTGTCCAGTTTGCAAATTTCTGTTTATAGAGCAATCATTGTACCCTTTGCAACTTCAGTTCTTGCAGTAGTTTTATTTTATACACCACAGGGTGGCACTTAGCAAGAGGAAGGTTTGGGAAGACAGCATCTACCATTGAGCAGAGCTTTTTTTGAGCAGGAATGCACAGGAATGTAGTTCTGGCTGGCTTGGCATCTTGGGGTTTGGCCTAATATGCAAATGAGTTCCTGCTGGGCTTTTTCTACAATAAAGCCTTGTGTGAAACAATGGTGGTGTCAGGGTGTATAGCCTAATATGCAAATGAGTTCCTGCTGGGCTTTTTCTACAATAAAGCCTTGTGTGAAACAATGGTGGTGTCGGGGTGTTGTGGCCTAATATGCAAATGAGTTCCTGATGGGCTTTTTCACCAAAAAAGCCCTGCCATTGAGTATCTATAGAATGATATTTTGACCACTGAATCTGCAGGACTTCCTCTTCCTATATGCCCCTTAGAGAGCATTATTCTCAATCAGTACCAACTTGTTGGTAGTCCCTGGTCCCAAAATGGTCTGGCTGTCCTCAACCAGGGTTAGGCCCTGTCCCCAGCCTGATGGAACTATCTCCCTAGTGAGATCAGGCTTTGCAGGACTTAGATCAGTTCTGCAGGGCCCATATGCCACTGGGCATATGGCTGAGGACAGTGACAGCTAGAGAGATCAACAGCCTCCTGTCACCCCCTTTATTTTCCATTCTGTTCTACATAAAATCCTCTCATGAGTGGAATATGGATTATATATCAGCCACCTAGCTAACTGCAGGATAGATGCATGATGCCATCCAATAGTAGATTAAATTTAGTGGTATTGGAGTGTAATTTCATTGTATTTTATTATGTAATGGTGTATATTTATTTTGCATATTTTTAACATACTGATGATGCATATATATGTTGTACACCACCCTGAGTCCTACTTGTGGGAAATGGGGCAGGTAGAATTTATTTATTATTTCTCTTAATAGCCCAACTGTGGATCCACCCATTGTTCTCCTCACAAAAATAGCAGGAGGCAAAAGGGAGGGGGGGGGGCTATCAAGTTTCTTCATATGTGGTCAATTCCACTTGATTCTTTGGAACTCCAGTACTTACCCTGTATGCCTCTCAAGTGCTCAGTGGAAATCTATTGGTGCTTTCCTGAGCCTGTGGAAGAAAACAAAAATCCCTGAAGTTGAACAAAAAAATCATATGGAAATACCGAGCCAGGAGAAAGCATGCAAATTAGTGTTGACATCAGTTTAGAGAATTCTTTATTTCAACACATTTAGCTGCATTCTGATCTTTCATACTCACCACTGCATGTGTCCCATTGTGCCCTGGGGCTCTTTTATTAAGCTCAACAGGTAGGTATGAATCCCCCAGCTGTGAATGCAAAAGAAGCCAGAACAGCTGCCACAAGCCAGGAGCCAATATACTGGTTTTTTTTCCCTTGGCCAGATTTCTTACTGATGTCATCTGTTTTATCTCTACACATTGGGCAAAAACAAGCTAAAGTAACAAGAGGAACTGAGGTGATGTAAGGAGAAGAGGTTGCATTCATCCAGCATTTACATATCTTTTAACAGAAGTAAAATGTCCTCTTTATTATGTTCTCTGTTCACAGGACATGTAGATTTGCTCTCTAAAGAAGTTGCAGAGAGCTGTAAGTGGGCTTGCTTTATTTATTTACTTTATTAAACTTATGAATCACTCAATCTCTGCTATTGCAGCGATATGGATGATATAGAGCTTAATAAAAACCTTAAAAAGTTAACAAGTGCATGGACATGCAAGTACAGCAATCTAACATCAAGTGGCAAATACACTAATTACAGACTGTGATCATTTTATGGGTATGGGGGGGACAGTCTGAGGGAAAGGACAATATGGGAGGATGCCAGCCAGAGTAGAAACTATCACTGCCCTGGTGGAACATCTTCGCGTTGCAGGCCCTGCTGAATTGCATAATGTCCTTCAGGGTCCTGATGGCAGACCTTTCCATCAGGTGGTGGCCAGGACTGAAAAAGCCCTGGTTGAGGACAGATGCTTGGGGTAGAGGATCACCAGCAGATCATTATCCAGGGAGCGTAACACTCTCCTGGGACATACCAGAGGAGGCAGTCCAGCAAATAGTTATGTTGGTCCTTGACCACTCAAGATCTTAAAGGTTAACACCAAAACCTTGAACTTGATGCAATACTCCACTGGAAGCCAGTGTAGCTGGTGCAGCACAGTTTGTATATGAATCCATGACATCTCCATCAGAACTCACATTGCCAAATAATGACCAGTTGGAGCTTCCTGGTCAATTTCAAAAGCAGGTCAGCAAAGAGCCAGTTACAGTAGTCTAGCCTGGTGATGACAGTTGCATGGATTACTATGACTAGATCAGGGTGTGACAAGAAAGGGGCCAGTTGCTGAGTCTGATGCAGATGGAACAGAGAGTGGTGCTGGGAGAGAATGTGTCCTCTAGACACCCAGTATTATGTGTGGTCCCTCAGGGAGCACTTATCTACCCAGTGTTATTTAACATTTATATGTGTCCCCTTGCCTAACTGGCACAGAGTTTCAGGCTTGGATGTCACCAATATGCTGATGACACCCAGCTGTATCTGTTACTTGATGGCCACCTTGACACCACCCCACAAAATCTGGTTGTGGGGTTGAAGGCCATGGTGGGATGGCTAAAAAAGAGAAGGCTGAGACTGAACCCAATAAAGACAGAGGTTCTGTGGCTGGAGGGGCCCTCAGGACTGGGGCACAGACTCCCTGCTCTTGACAGGGCACCACTGACATCAGCAAAGTCCATCAAGAGTTTGGACATAATCCTGGATGTCTCCTTAAATATGGAGGCCCAGATCACACATACTGCCAGGCTGGCATTTTTCCACTTTCAAGTTAATTTTGGCCATTGAAGTCTAAGCCCTCCTCTCTCTGATTACAACATGGTATTTTCCTTGTGTAGCAAGAAAAATACCATATTGTAATCATAGAATTCAACTAAAATATCCCTCAGACCTCTATTTATGGTGCCATTTCTGGAGTCAATGGCCAAAAATTACAATTTTTTACAGATTTCCCAAAGGAATCATTGCAGATTTGCAACCTTCTGAAGCCTGTCACATGTTTAAGAGAATCCTCTGTCAAATACTGTTGGCTCCCATCAGGCGGATTATAAGTAACTCATTGCTAATTAACTTAAAAGTGGACCTATCTTGTTAGAGACTTTAAATATGAAACCACAATAAGGTCCATCCTTTAAGAAGCCTCCCTGACTAGCATACCATTTGAATATATTGCTTCAGTGGATGGTTTAATACAGGGGTGTCAAACATGTAGCCCAGACCCCCAGAGGTATCCTATCAGGCCCCCGAGCAACTGGCTGCCATCTGCTTCCTTCCTATCTCTTGCTTCCTTCTGCATAACAGCTTGCTTTGCAAGGCTTGCTCAATCATACAGGAGCCACAGAGCAAAACCTCTATTTTCTCCATTGGCCACCCCTGTTGTAGGTTAACAGTTTCACCCTCCTTAACTCAGGTCTCAATCACCCAAGCCAGATTCACATTCTGTGTTGCAAGATAATCTTGCAGCATTCTGGTCTTTTTATTAATGGATCTGACATTGTACATCAGTGACCCAGGTGTGTGTGTGTGTTAATCTCCTAGCCTTCATACAAATATGTTTTGGGATGGGATGAAGGTTGGGAAGGGACTGAGCATAACCATATATCCATCCCCTTCCAATTCTAGACCTTCTCCCACCACCATATCTGCCCCTGATCACTGGGATCCACAGCCCAAAGCTGGCAACCAACAAGATGGTATTGGACACTATCTCCCTATCCCTCCACCACCTTCACCCACCACAACAACTCACATTACAACAGAAACTAATAATATTGACAACAATGGTCTGAAAACAATTTAACTAAATTAACCCAGTTAGACAGACTAACATCTAAACACCTACTTTAGCTACCCTCTCATCCAGACTTCCCTTCTTACTGACTCCCTCTACCTCTAGGTAAGACTAAAATTGTAAATTATAATGGATGGGACAAAACTTCCATACACATCACTCAATTGAATCAATAAAAGTTATTTAACTGTATCTAAGCTAACTAAAAATAAAACTCAATATGCAGCAGCAAAAAAAATCACTGCACCTCTAGCTGTTTATGAGACATTGGGTGGGACCCTTTAAATAGATCAGGGCACCATCACATTATACCAGATCAATAATTCCCTTGACAAATGTAGACTTTTTATTAAAGTGCTGGGTATGATAATTTTTAGAACATTAATTCCCACAACTCTGGAAATGGAGAGACTGTTATTTTACAAACAGGGAAATGATGCTGTAAGAGAACAATAATTACATCATGTTCAAAAAGTACTGGGAGGACTTACATATGTACTTCCTCCCCCTTGCATGTGTTTCATGACAAATCTTTAATATAGCAATTATGTATCCATCATCAGACAAAAATAATTAATGAAACCTATACAAATCCCTAAGATGGTTTCCTTAAAGCGTGAATAAAGCATATACCAAAGAAAAAGAGAGTTTTCTATTACCTTGCCTTTAAGCTTTTCTGTCTACCATAAATTTCTTAGTTGCATTTCCCTGGTAGCTATGCAGTTATGTGAAGCTGGCCTCATTAAATTTATTTCCCAAAATATAAAAGAAAGCTAAGGCAGATGCATGCACATTTAGGCATCATCATAATATCTTCTGCTTGAAACTTGAGATCAAAGAATAGCCTTTCAAAAGAGTAAAACTTGAATGGTTAGCATGTACTTGTTTCAAAAAGAAAGCATTTATGTTGTTAATGGAACTTAGGGGAATTGATTTATTTTTATTGGAACTGAGAGAATGAATACTTGCATGAAGGAAAAGAATTTGTCTTCCCCATCAAATTAAAGGAGACTGGATTTAACTCTTTAAATTGATTGCTTGCTTTAAAGATTTTTTTTATTCCAGTAAAAGTATTGATCAGGATAAAGTTGAGCTTTCTTTCTTCATTTTACAATGTATTTTCTGCTGCCAAGTGCTATTTTAATATAAAGTAAGTAAAAAGGGCAAATGTTCCAGTTGACATATCTACCTTAAAAGGATTTCTCTGGCTTTGGGGCAAAAAATAGGTGAAGCCTCCACTGAAGCACAATTGCTGTCTTCCTTTAGTTGCTTGGCATAGCCAAAATATTGTCTCAAAGGCTTGACATCAGGTTCTTCCTTTAAAATGAAGGTAAATCTCAAGGCATTACTCTTATACCCTTGTCAATGTCACATATACACAAGATGGGTGGATCAAGATGGGTGGCTATGTGTCTGCCTGTAGTTGTAGAAAAGAATACAGTGAGCAGTGACTCCCAAAAGCTCAAACTCTATCACAAATTTTGTTAGTCTTTAAGGTTTCACTGTACCCTTTTCTACTGCAATCAATGGAAATGCTTCTCTTTCATGATGTCAAATGGCATGCCACTTTTTCAGTTGCCAGCGCCTCAGGTGCAAAGGGGGGAGGGGGTAGAGTGTCACAGTGAAGAATGTCTCTGACTTAGTGGTCCATGGTCATAAAACTTTACATATATTTTCAGTTTGAGGTGTGCAAACATGCAGGTATGATAATCTCTCAGTCTTCCCTCCCTCACATGCAGAATTTTCCCTTTTGTCTTCTTTCTTGCTGAGCATCCTCTTTATCTATTTTCTTTTTGTCTATGGCTGCCCTACCCAGTTGCTTTTAGACAGACAGACAGGCAGATGGATGGATGCTGGCCCAGCCAAGGGAACTGAGGGAAGAGACAAAATCACCTTCTTATATTCCGCTTTTAAAATGGCACACAAGAAGCTTTTGAAAATTAAAAAACCCCAAAAAAGTTTTATTTAACTTGAAGGAGAAAAGGTCAGGTGGGATAGCTGCATGATATATGAGGTGAACAGATTATAAAACTGAAGTAACTTCGTAGTCAGTCAAACACCAGATAATTTGCTGCCAACAAGTAAGTGTTTCTGCTATTCAACAAAGAGCGTTTTCACATTAGCGTTTATCCCGGGGTGGCATCCCATTTACCTCCAGATCTTTTGCTCGATTTCGCACATGTTGCTCCGCGGTCACGGTTTGATCCGCGGCTTCAGCACTTTTACCGCGCAGTATCTGGATGCGCATGTTAGCGGATTTTCCTAAAACCTGCGGATCCACTCGGCGGAGTTTGTTGTGGGAAACTCATCCCGTTCTGCATCAACTGCTTTGGGAGCGGCACCCTCCTCTGCCTTTCAGTCCTCCCACTCCATCCCCCTGGGATGTGCAATGCAATGCAAATCATGTACGCTGCTGGCCTGGCCAATCATCAGCCATATAACCTAGTAGTGTGTGTTCGTGGTGCTTCCGAAACGCGCCCGCCCGGCCATTTTTTTTCTTCATTTAGTTCCTTGCGTAATAGCGATACTTCACAGCTATGAAATCACGAAATTTCAAGGAATCAAGGCCAAGACAGCTCCTCAAAACAGCTCCTGCATTTTCCCTTAAGCTTTTGAGCTGAGTAAAAGCCTAAACCATTTTTTTTTAAAAAAGGGAGAGACACACACAGTTTACATTTATTTCAATATAGAAAATATAAACGCTGGTTGTTTTTCGACTTCTATTTGATTGCATTACTGCGATATTTCGCAACTACGGAATTTTGTTGTATCTTTAATGCAACATACATCAGGGTCGATCCCTGCGGACATAAGTTTTTTTTTGGGGGGGGAATCTTGCGAGAATTGTGACTTCTGTATGAAGATCAGGGAATCGCCCATATCACTATGAATTAGCCAATGCTGGGAGGCTTCTAATGGGAGTGACAAATCAGGATGCGAGTGGCTGCGATTGTCACAATTTGCATGAGCCGAACAGAACACTGGGAGGAAGAAGGGACCGGTATTACTGGGCACCATTGCACAGCTTACTGCCTCTACTACCGCACAGCAGCTACGTGCAATGGCATCCAGCAGCAAGCCGATCGGCGCTCATGGTGTTTCCTGCGTGAGAGGGAAACAGAAGCCTTGCTGTTCATTTGTACTGAGGGTAAGATCCAGAAGGCACTGGCCGCTAGCCACAAAAACATAGATTTCTATGAGGAAATATCTAGGGAAATGCATGCCATGGGACACAAGAGGTCAGCGCATGAGTGCCGCACTAAGACTAAGGGCTTGCGTGGGGACTACAAGAGATGCATTAGCCACAATGCGCAGACTGGAAGATCCCCAGTTTACTGCCCTCACTATGATGTGCTGGACCGCATCCTTAAGAAAGATAAGTTCGTGCATCCCCCAGTCATCAAGAGAAGCTGGAAGATGCAGTTTTACAAGGCAAACAAGGAAAACATGCCGAATCAAGGATCAGAGAACATCTATTCCGCGGACCTCCAAACAATTAACACTGCTGATCTCGGGACGCACACCACTCAATCAACTCCTGGTGAGTATCCAGACCATGCAGTGCTCCCTGCCATGTACTGCTTATGATTTAGGCTCCCTTTTTACACATAATGAAACCGACGTTAGGGTTTCCTATAACTTAGTCATGTACTCCAATCTTAACTCCATCTTAGCTCTGCATTTGCATCCAGCATTCCCTACATTCCACACCTAGAGTGGTTGCTGTGGGGGGGGCGGTGATAGGAAGCCATGCTGTGGAGGCGTCGAATGACAACTCACCTCCCAGTGCTTCAAATGCACCTTTATCCAACGTGCGACTGGAGAATCCCACGTGATGCGGATGGGGGACACTTTAATGAAGGGCAACATGGTTGTTTGCCTTATTATACTTGCTACACTTCTCTGCCTTCTGTCTACCCTCCCTGAACTAGCGCAATAGCATTGATTTTGCAACATTACTATAGGCTCCAGCTGTGTGAACCCAAGCAATGCATTCCATGACCATGACCAGGACCAGGACCAGGATGTTACTCCTGAACATCCAGCCAGCACTGAGGAGTCATTGCGGGGTAAGTGCGACATGCAGTGCTTGGGAGAACTGTGATGTTGCATATGAAAGCTTTTTGTGTAACTTAGAAGCATTGCCCAGGTTAAAATTGCTGAACCCTTGACACCAATAAACCTACCAACACAATTCATCATACAAATCAATGCATGTTGGAGATGTCATGGACGCTGCGGTTACTGCTTCATGTATGAGTAGAACTGCTCCTCGATGTGCGTTCCTGAAGAGATGGCACATGAAAGTATTTTAAATTAAGCATGGGCTTTGGACCACTAAGCAGGTTGAGGAAGAAGTCATGTCTCAATTTCAGATGACGTTGATGAGAAAGAAGGGTGCACTATCCAAAGGTGAAGATCTGGAGATGCTGTCCTCTTGGAACAGGAAGGAGGGGAAGGAGGTATGTTCGTGTGCTTTCTGCTTAATCCACAGCAGCAATGCCAATAGCTGCAGTAGAGTAGGACATGTCAGTAATGGGAACTTGTATAGTTACTCAAACATGGGGTATATGCCCACAGTTCTTCAGGCAATGTAAGCTTTCCATCCTTCTGCTTTAAGATGCTTCAGAAGAGAAGTGGCCTGAATCAGCAGCACAGCAAAGAAAGGATGAGAATCTGGAGAATGAAGGTCAACGTCAATGAAGGGTTGCCATGCTGAATAATGTAGCTGAAAAGATGATGAGTCAAAGTTGTCTGGATCATGCTGACACCATGCGGCGCTTTGACAGACTGCTATCGAATGAAGACTGCAAGTTCTCTTTCTTAGAGGGGGAGGGGGAGTGTGACAGGGAGGCTTTGAAAGAGGCCACAAAGGAGACTGTAGATGTTTATGAGGGCGGCTGTTGGAGATGCTAGGCAATATTGCCCAAATTATCAGGGAAGGTAGGACACAGGCAAGGGTAGGTGAGGTACCAGCCACTGCAACATCTCCATCATCTGTCACACATAGGCAGCTACACCTCAACTGTGACTGCAGCAATACTCGGGAAGCACTGCCTTCAGATCTAGCTTACCCTGTTTTGGCAGAAGACTCTATGCCTGAGAGTCAGAGCCTCCTGTGTCCTGTGCCCTGCTCAAGTGGCAGCGTGGTGGCTTCCCATAGGGGCAAGAAAAGATCTTGCACAGGGAAGCAGAGGGTGTATTTTGAGCCCTAAAACCATTTCCTTTGGGATATCTGAGGATAACTCCCTTTAAGTATTGGTTGGCTACTTCACACATCCAATACTTTAGCTATGACAGATGCAGTTCCTGCTGCTCTGCTGATTTATTTTGCTGCGTTTTTCAGCACTGCCACTTTATGGGTACAAGAAGGAATGCCCATCAAGGGAGGCAGTGAGTTGCAGCTATTGTTTACTTGTTTTGACTGCTGTTATTGATGATGTTACTTCATTTGTTATACCTGCACAGCCAGGGTGTTCCTATCTTAATTCTTAATATACAACAGCTGTAAAGCTGATGTTGTGTTCTTCTTAGGTTGATATAGCTGGAGCAATACTGCACTGTTACCGCACTTGTAATAAAGGTATGTTTTGCACAGGTCCCACTTTGGTGCTTAAATAACGCACAGCCATATCTTAAGATTTAACAACAATAATTAATTTATTATAACAATGTAAACAAACAACCCTATTCCCCAACAACCCCCCCCCCGTTCATTCAAAAGCGCATGCATGGCTCTCTGCTCCCTTTCGAAGCGACGCATCCCCCTCTCCATTGCGTCCATGCGTCTGGTAAAGGCGCTGACTGTAATTTAGGAGAAAACCCAGTTAGTGCAACGTCCTCAGGAATGCATGCAGAGCACTCTCAGGAACTACCCACCATGCAAAATATTGAGCACTCCCATGTAGACCTGCAGAGGGCCTCTAGGCGTGCGATGGCGGCTAGGGGTGTTTCATGTAGAACCACCGGCGCAGCTTGCAGTGGTCCTCCCGATGGCCCTGCAACGCAAGCACACCATGCATATTAAAAAATTTTCTACATGTGACGCATTGCATAACAACGCTTCCTCCATAAACCTTGCCTACTTCAATTACTTTTAGCAAATTGGAGGTGGTGCTTGTGCATTTCCCATAAAGGACCATTAGTATTGTAGCAGGCAGTGCACTATTTTAATCATCTCACAGAGCAGTTTGAAGTGTTGCAATGTGATGCACATCACTTTTATTTCCACCTCGCCCACCATGCCTTTTGCTTTCTATCAGCAGCTCCTCTGCATGCTCCGGCAAACCCACCTGCTTCCTCTTCTTCTTGTGCTGCAGGCTCCACAGCTTCCTCCCGCTCTGGAGATCTTCCTCCTGGGCTACTGCCACCTAAAATGTGTCACATAAATTATTTAATCCTGGAGAAGCAGTAATACCTCAAGCATTGCATGAGCATAGGTGGATTGAGCTTGGAAATCATCTGCATGCGTATATATGCATTCCTGCCTACCGCCCTCTCCGCCTCACTTCACGACTCCCCAGGCAAGCTACATACCTGCCACGCTTCAGACACTCGCTCCTTCCTGCATACATTACTTAAAGCCTTCCTCACCCCCTCACCAACCCTCCCTTGCTCAATAAATGAATGCATGATAAGCAATATTCGCAATGCTTGATTTTCCACACGTGAGGGCACAGTACTGCCCATTTCAATTCCACATCTGCTTGCTAAGACGCATATTAGGTTTGGGAACCCCTGCACACATCACTGCTTATTGCGTTTAGTGGGCAGCACCCAAGAAGTGGCTGCTTCTTGATCCTCCACCGCCACTTGAGGACCCTCCCTGTCGGGATCACCATCACCCTCTGGATCCTCGTGTTCCTCCTGCAGGGGTTGGCCTGGCTGCTCCCCTCATTCTTGTGGACGGTTGTCGACTGTGGTATGTGATGGAAAAAAACCAAGGAATACAACTCATACATGCAATTAATGTGAATGACATCGCATGATATATGTGAGGGCCTCCATTGGATAACAAGCACACAGGCTGATCAGTGCTAAAAAACGACACTGCCATAAGCAGTGGTGCATTTAATATGCATTTTAGAAGTCCTGTGTGTGCACGTAAACTTTCAGAGTCAACACCATTGCATTGTTGAGTCAACACCATTGCATTGTTGAGTGTAAGGCTGGCCCATGCTGGCATTGGCTCTGTACTTAAAATTGCTCTGCAATTTGCAGGGCCCCTTTTTTGGTTCAAGAAGCCTTATCAGAGCATAAAAGGAGGTGTGTGTGTGGGGGGGAATCATCTCATGCCTTACAGCATTAATAAAAAAGGGGGGGTGGCGTTTGTGTGTTGTGATCATACTCACAATCATGGTGCCTATCCTCCACTTTCAAGAGTCAACACCATTGCATTGCTGAGTGCAAGACTGGCCCATGCTGGCATTGGCTCTGCACTTAAAATTGCTCTGCAATTTGCAGGGCCCCTTTTTGGTTCAAGCAGCCTTATCAGAGCATAAAAGGAGGTGGTGGGGGGGGAAATCATCTCATGCCTTACAGCACTAACAAAAAAGGGGGGTGGCGTTTGTGTGTTGTGATCATACTCACAATCATGGTGTCTATCCTCCCAATGGGGTCTACCTGCAAGCTCCCATAAACGCAGCATTGCGTCGTGGTAGGGTGTCCTCCCGGATGCCCTTGGAACCCCGCCCCAGGCCTGCAGGCTGCCCATGAAGTCACAATGGAGCCTTTTGAATTTTGACCGGCACTGGGCTGCGGTCTGGTCGTATCCCCTCCGTTGCACCCTCCTGGCTATCACCTCATATATGTGCCTTGTTTCTAGGTGCGTGCTGGACATAAGCTGCTCCACATGCCCGCTCCTTTCAGCTATGTCCAGCATCGCAAGCACTTCCTCACACTGCCAAAATGTGCCTCTTCTTCTTCTGGTCACCATTTCATAATAATGCACTTTCGATTTAGAGAGATAGTGCCCCCCCCTTTTTCTTTTGAGTTTTCCAATCAGGCGGCAATGCACATGCTGATCGACAGGGGACAAACTAAGGGAGGCAGGAGCACATTTAAGAACCCCTTGTGTATGGAAATATTCCTCCCCCCCCCCAAAGAAATAAAAACAAAGACATAGTTCTCTTCCATTTATACGTCCAAAAACTTTATTTAAGGCTGTAAGAGAAAGCAGTCACTGAACGAATGCTACCATAACTTTAATAAATGGGCAGTTATTACATGGATAACTTTATTGCATGGATATAGTGTCTGGGATACAGGGAACACTTGTTTGAATTGGTGTAATTACGCAACAACGCACCTGCCCAAGCGCGAGATACAAGGTCCGGCTTTCAGGAACAGGCGGCGGCAGTGGGACTCCTTAGAGAGATATGATGGACAGAAAGCTGCAAAATCATCTCCTTCTTCTTTGATACATATACTCCGCTACAGCATCCCGCACAATCCTTCCCCTTTCTAACTGCCTCCTGTTAAGAACCCTGTAGTCTGCCTCTCTTGGGTCTGGGCAGAAAGCTGTCCCCTTCTCTGGAATATCCAGTACAACCTCATGACCCTTTTCTTCACATATGTTGTGCAGAATAACACATGCGGTCACAATGGAGAAAACGTTGGCGTACTGTGCGTTGAGTCTCGATTGCAGCACACGCCAACGACCCTTAAGTCTTCCGAAAGCACGCTCCACAACGTTCCTGGCCATGGAGTGTTTCCTATTAAAGTGCTTCTGGATGGCCCCTCTCGGTGTCCTGAATGGGGTCATCAGCCAAGGCCTAAGGGGGTACGCTCCATCTGCCAATACAAGTGCGGGAATGCTTACATTGCCAAAAGTCACCTTTGGTTCCCAGGAATGAAGATTCCTGCATCTATGCCGTGGTATAGGTTGCTGTTGGCGAATACGAAGGCATTGTGGGTCCTGCCACTGAACCCAAACTCAGCATTAATGAAGCGTCCAGTGTGATTGACCGTGCCTTGGGGGATCACCGAACAGAACTGTTTCCGGTTGCAGAACTCCTCAGTTCTCCCCCCAGGCACACGTATCGGAATGTGCGACCCATCCAAAGCAGCGATGGTATGCGGCACCCCAAGTTTCCTGAAACCATCCATAATCTGTTGAGAAATGGAGCATAGGGGATCAGGTCATGGTTATCACCGTAGTGCAATGCAACGGCCAATATATTAGCAATAGGAAATCAACCACATTACGTTTTGACATATCGATATTGCGTTATAACGCAAAACTGACGAAGGAAATTAAAAAAAAAAGAATCATACCTTTCCAATATTGTCACCGAAGCATACGACCTTGGAAAACAAACGGAACTCGAGGGCTTCACAAACCTCCATCACAATTCCATGAACGGTGGAAACACCGATACCAAATTGTGTACTGACAAGCCGATAGGTGCATCCGTTTGCAAGGTACCATAGTGCTGCCGCAAGCCGTTTTTCAGAGTGGACTGGAGACCTCATCCGTGTGCTTTCTCTGTCCATTTTGTCCTTCACAGCGGCATAAATCTCCATGAAGGTTCCTCTGCTCATCCGGAAGTGTTCAAGCCATTGCTCGTCACCCCAGAAGACAAGCACAAAATTCTCCCACCAACCCACTTCACGAGGGTACACCCAATACCTGGGTGAGAACCGCAATCCTTCAAGATAGTGCCATCTAAGTTCATGGTGGCGAGTGCCACCTGCATTCAGTCCAAGGCCACCATCGGACATTTCAGAAGAGAGCAGAGCCCTAAGATTTCATCTCCGGGATCTCCTTGCATGTGCATTGATGAGTTGCCGTCCGGCGTACAGTCACAAAAGCAGAACCTCCACTGTGGAATAAAGACACGCCAGTCTCGTTATCCAGATTCTCCATTGCAAATGCTTCTGTCAATACAGGGCTGTGGACGATGCTACAGCTGAAGCCAATACTTAAGCATAAGCGGCACATGTGATGTGGTCTGCCCGCGAAAAAAAAAGGGAGGAACAGCAGTGGCATCTCTCTGTTACGTTGTTATGCAGTAACGCAACCAGCCATGCGCTTAAAAAAAAAAAAAGATTGACAGGGCCTCGAAGTCAAGTCGATGCTAGTGCGAAAACTATTTGACTCAGGGCTGCATGGAAACCGACTGCGCAAAAGAGACCATAGTGCGAAAACGAGGGAAATGGTCCGGACAGAATTCCTCCGCGGAATATCGATAGCAAACGCTAAGTGCGAAAACGCTCAAAGTCTTTAAAGCATTGAGGAGAGAGGCTTTATTTTCAGTTTCTGTCTTAAGCATAGGCTTCTGCATTTCACTGACACATAAAGTTTAGAAGACAGGATAGGGTTGCCAAGTCCAATTCAAGAAATATCTGGGGACTTTGGGGGTGGAGCCAGGAGACTTTAGAGGTGGAGCCAGGAGACATTGGGTGTGACAAGCAGAATTGAACTCCAAGGAAGTTCTGGCCATCACATTTAAAGAGACAGCACACCTTTTAAAATGTCTTCCTTCCATAGGAAATAATGAAAGATAAGGGCACCTTCTTTTGGGGCTCATAGAATTGGACCCCCTGGTCCAATCGTTTTGAAACTTGGGGGGTACTTTGGGTAGAGGCACTAGATACTATACTGAAAATTTGGTGCCTCTACCTCCCAGGGCCCCTGAAACCTCCAGATCAATTCCCCATTATGCCCTATGAGAATCAATCTCCACATAGGGAATAATGAAGTGCTCAGCAGACGTTTCCCTCCCCCCCCACCCCATTTCTGGAGACTCTGAAGCGAGAGATTGGCCTCTCTACTCACGAGTTGCTGCCAACTTCTTCAAAGTAACACAGACACCCCATCCCAAGAGGAAGCCTTTCAATCGGAGACTGAAGCCTCTGGAAGGGGAAAGGCATATGGTCCTCTGGGGGTGGGGCTTCCCCCCGTCGGCCAGCTGACTGGAGGTAGGAAGGAGCCTGGGGAAGTGGAAGAACCCCTGCTGGGACCTGGGGATTGGCAAGCCTAAGACAGGAGCATACAACCAAGTTCTCAAAATTCTCCAGAACAGGGATCACTCTTTTCTAGAAGTTATTTCCCTTCTTAACTGGGAAGGGATCACTTCTCTTTACTAGAAGCTATTTGCCCCCCCCCCCCTTTTTTTTGCTTGAATGAGAATCCTTTTTGATCCACTCACTCTTTTAGACTCCTTTCCAGTCCATAGTCAGTGCTTAACCTCCTCTTCTTCCACTGTCATTTCCTAATTTCCCTTCCTTAGTTGACTTTCTCAGTGGAATTCCATTCAAATAGCCTGTCAGTCAAAGGTGTTCAGACTCTGTTATGCATTAACTTGGACTCAAAGAAGTAGAATTTGTATATATAAAACAAAGAGTTTCTCCCCAGAGCACGTTAGTTACATTTTTGAATCTCTCCTTATTTGTAATTTCATCATTGATGGATTTCATGGATTGCATCACAGAGTCCCCTAGTCCCCATCACAGAGTTCCACTGAAGGCAGGGGAGGTGGCAATTTTAGCAGCAATCATCAGGAGGCAGAGACAGATTTTCTAAGGCCATGACTGCACCACTATGCATCTGTGCAGCTACTGACTTAGCTTGTTGAATCTGGTGTGAGCTTGGGCAATTCCTTAGATTGCCAGTTCCCTCCATCTGGAATTACACAGGAAGTGACACTATCACAGCAGAGACATCCAGGTGACACTCTGGTATTTGAGGGAAAACTGTATAGTAAAACTGGCTTCAACCATAGAGTTTTTGCCCAAATAACAGAATGACACCTGGACATAGCTGGTGTGATGATATCACTTACTATGAAATGCCAGCAATGAGGCCTGGGCCATTCTCTTTCTCCAGGTAATTTCCCCTGCCAGTCAGCTGATTGATGGTAAAGGGGTAGAACTTGTTGGTGGGGGACCCCTGCCTGCACCAGAGGGTCTGGCAACCCTTGTGGTTTTTGTTTTTTTAGTAGGATCAGTATGGGCCTGGAAATTCTGTCACTATTGTTTTCATGTCTCCCACTATGGTGGGAAGCCTCCCACCAATTGCTGCTATTTGCTGAAACTTCAAGAATGGTGGGAGAAAAAATATTAAAAACACTGCCAGTCTTGTGTACCACAGCTTTTCCACCCCTGAGCCTGCCTCAGCAGGGAGGGTGGGATATAAATTGAATTAAATAAATAAATGAATAAATTCCTAGAGATGCTCATTGTCACTTCTGGTTTGTACCTGGAATGGACATAGTGATGCCATCAACAATTTCCAGTCTCATTCTGGCCATCTTATTCTTCCCCCTTCAGCAACATTTAATACAAGGGGCATAGATTTGATTTGTAACCTCCCATCCTTACCAGTTATTGTCAATTTGTGGGACCTGAAGTTGATATTCTGGATTGTCTGAATGCCTTACAGGTACTTTCTTATCTAACTAAGAAATATTGCCAGTGCATAAGTATTTTTAGGAGTCTCTTACTGACTGGATTTAGCTTATTCATTATTTAACAAAGCCCTGACATCTTTGTTTTAAATACAGGGAATATAGCAAGTTATATCGGTGTGCCTAGATCTGGTGCACACAGGCTAAATGGAACCATGAAACACCAAGGAGAAAAAAGCTCTTTCAACAGAAGTCTGCACAAACATATCAAAGAACTCTGTACATGCTGAATTATCCTCACATAGTCCTGCAGCCTGGAGAGTTTTGCAAAGGCCAAAATTACAGCATTTGAATGCAAAGCCCTGGAACTCCAGGTCAGATTTCAAGCAGTTGCAGTTAAAGATATGTGCTTTGAATTGTATATAAATTAGTATCAATGCTACAATTTTGCATTGCTCTCTGCCTTCTGGTAACCTCCAGCACATACCCTGCTGAGCCTGACAGTTTCCTTTCTTTGCCTGGTAGGCCAGCTTAACTTTGCCTATTATAACCATTATGAAAACATTAACATTTAACATTAAGAAGAGTACTCCAGCCTACTTTTATCTGCATAGGGTGGCTGAAATGTAAAATGTCTCAGTATTCTAAGTCCTTCTGTTTCCCTTCAGAAAGCCGCTTTTGAGGCTTCAGATTGCCTTTCTTTATATGTGACTCAATTTCAGTTTATCCCAATTTGTTGCCAACAGTTGATGACTGTCATGTCAGGCTAGAAGTACAGAATGTAAATCCTCAGAGGGCATAACTTCCAGGTTACTAGGCATCCATTCCTACTACTTGAGAAACTACCTTGTTTCACGTGAACCTGACAAGAACTCTCTCTCCATGAGCCTGCACTGAATAAGGTGAGATTTGTAAGCATTCTGGAAGACAGAGCTTTTTCAGTGGTGGTGACAAGACCCAGATCTGGGTCTCCTCCGAGTCACTGCTCCTTTGACTAGCCTTGAAGTTAGTGCACACAAGAAACCAAGCTTTTTCTTAAAAGAATAGGAAATAGGTTTATTTAACAACACTTGATAACACTACAAGGCAGCATAGTCTACTTAGCCAAACAGCAACAAAACAATAAAAGCTGACTTTCCTGCCAAACACATCAATACTTTATGGATGGCACAGCTTCAGAATTTCAGTGTCCAAAATCTGAGGCTTATGTGTCCTTCTGTGATTCAGCAGAATCCATGCCTCTGCCTGATAGTTCCAGTATCTCAGTGATTTCCCCCCTCCTCCCTTTGAACTCTACCTCAATTATATCTTTTGGCTGTCTGGTGTCAGATGACATTTCAGATCCAACCAGAGCTCATATTCACAGGAATTCTCTAGAAAATTACATCATTGCTCCTACTCCCCCCTCTCCTTTCACAGGCTGTGAGTTTTCAAAAAACTAATTACCATATTCTCGGCTCCAGCACTGAAGTAGATAAGAGCCTGTAGATGCAACAGTTTAATTGCAAAAACCTGCAAAGCTGGAATAGGTTCACCAATATCCACATTCAAGGGGAAACAAGGTGCTTTGCTTGAGAGTTGGCTAGAGGTGCCAACCTCCAGGTGGTGGCTGGAGATCCCTCATTATTACAACTGATATCCAGGTGAAAGAAATGGCCAACTACAGAAAAAATTATGAAGAAGAGGCCAATGCAGATAATCTTTTTAATGTAGATGTGTGTGTTTTTTCATGTTGATAGCTGGTTTTACCTTTGGATTTATTCTCCCATCCTGAATGATTATACTTCTGAAATTATTGACTATTGACACTATTAGTGTTTTATGCCACATTTTACTACCTTGTGGTTTTGATTTTCCTGTAGTATTTGATTTTTCTGGTTTTTTGCTACATTGTAAAGTGTGTAATATTTTAGTAGATGAGTAAGGCAGAAATTGTAATAAATAAACACATCGCAGTAGCCTATTCATCACAGTGGAGCTATTTAATAGGCCTAGACTTCACCAAGGATTTACCAGGATGAGTTTATTTATTTGGCTTATATCCCACCCTTTCCCATAAACAGGCTCAGAGCGGATCACAACATAATTTAAGTAACACTAAAAATCTACAAATCAAGACTAAAAACAATGCAATAACTTTGACAAATCAGAAACAATAATTGAAGTGCATCACAGGTGGGAAGAGCACATTTTACAGGATAAATGACTATTGGCCCAAGAATAAAATGATGGCAATAATAAATAAGATAGTACAATAATATAGCATGATGTCACAACAAAGGAGGCCAACTGATGGAATAGTAGCTGGAACACAACACCCGCTGCCTCAACCAAAGGCCTGGTGGAATAGCTCCATCTTGCAGGCCCTACGAAATGGCAATAGCTCAGGTAGGGCCCAAATCTCCATAGGGAGCTGATTCCACCAGGCTGGGGCCAGGCCTGAGAAAGCCCTGGCCCTGGTCGAGGCAAGTTGAATGTCTTTTGGGCCAGGGGTTGTCAGAAGGTGTTGCGTAGCAGATCTCAATGACCTCTGGGGCATATATGGGGAAAGGTGGTTCCGCAGGTTTGTTGTTCCCAGGCTGCGTAAGGCTTTAAATATCAGTACCAAAACCTTGACGTGAATCAGGTACTCAATTGGTAGCCAGTGCAGTTGGCGCAGCATCAGCTGAATGCAGTTAACAGCCATGCTGCCACATTTTGCACCAGCTGGAGTCTCTAGATCAGCCCCAAGGGCAAGTCTGCATAGAGCAAATTACAGTAATCCAACCAGTAAGTGACCATTGCATGGATCGCTGTAGCTAAGTCTTGGGGGGATAATAGGGCACCAGCTGTCTGACCTGCTGGAGATAATAAAAGGCAGTTCAAGCAATTGCTTTGACCTGGGCCTCCATGGTAAGTGAGGTATCCAGTATCACTCCCAGACTCTTTACCTTCTGAGTCAGCACAAGAGATGCACCATCCAGGGTTGGGAGTCGGAAGCCCGACTTTACTCCTCCCTCGGTTCAGGTACAGGACCTCTGTCTTAGCTGGATTGAGCTTCAGCCAATTTTGTCGCAACCATCCAGTCACAGCTTCTAAAGCCCTGGTCAGATGATCTGGGGCAGAGTCTGAGTAACCATCCATTAACAGATAAAGCTGTTTGTCATCCACATATTGGTGACAACCTAGTCCAAAACTTCTAGCAATCTGGGCAAGGGGGCGCATATAGATGTTAAACATCATTGGCGAGAGAATAGCTCCCTGTGTTACACCACACTCAAGTGGGTGTCACCTGGATGTCTGCTCACCAAGAGCCACCCTTTGTCCCTGACCACAGAGAAAGGAGGAAAACCATTGTAACACAACCCCCTAAACTCCAATGTTGGCAAGGCAGTGGGTCATTAGATCATAATCGACCATGTCAAACACAGCTGAAAGATCTAAAAATAACAGCAGCACTGACCCACCTTGATGCAGATGCCTTCTGACGTCATATGTGAGGGCAACCAAAACAGTCTCCATCCCAAGACTAGGGTGGAAGCTGGACTGGAAAGGGTCAAGGATAGAACTTTCCTCCAGGAAAGCTTGAAACTGCTCTACCACTGCTTTCTTAATTACCTTGTCCAGAAACAGAAGATTTCAGACTGGGTGGTGATTGGCCAGGACCATAGGGTCTAAGGATGGCTTCTTTAAAAGCGGATGCACCACTGTCTCTTTGAGCTTAACTACGAATGTCACTGATGACAGGGACAGATTAACAATGTCAACCAGAGGGCTCCAGACATCAGCACCACCTGCTTTAACACGCCAAGATGGGCATGGGTCCAGAGGGCAAGTGGTAGGTTTCACTGTAGCCAAGATCCTATCCACATCTTCCAGAGAAAGTCAACTGAAGTGACCCAAAAAAGGGCCAGAAGACGGACAACAGGCTTCCAGTTCCCGTCCTGTATCAACTGTGACTGGGAGAAGTTGGCAGAGAGTCAGGACATTATCTGCGAAATAGGTCACAAAAGCCTCACAGCCAATATCCAATTCCCTAACCTTTTGGTTGCCTGTCAGAACTGTAGTTAATGATTGAATTGACCTAAACAATTGAGCTGGGCACAATTTTGCAGATGCCATGAAGGCTGCATAGAATTCCTTCTTAGCAGATTTCGCTGCCTTCTCATAGACCTTCATAAATGTTCTATAAGAAGTTTTTGACTCCTCATCATAAGAATGCCTCCACACTTGCTCTAGCTGTCTAAGTTTCCCCTTCATCCTCTGCAGCTCCAGGGTATACCATGGAGCCGCTTTGGTGTTGCAGAGAAGAGGGCACTGGGGGCGGGGGGAGATGTCATCTATGGCTGCGGAGAGCCAAGATTACCAGTCAAGCACTTGTTCATCCAGGGAGCATTGGATCCCGCAGAGCTTCCCGAAGCTGCTCAGGGTCCAGTTGGCTCTGTAGGCAAGCAAAATCATGGTGTATACCATGTCTTGTTAGCCGCCCTGAGCCTGCTTCGGTGGGGAGGGCGGGATACAAATAAAAATTTATTATTATTATTAAGCATAAATCCACTTGCCATCTAAACAGGAAGAGGGCTACAGTCCAATCGGATTTTCAGGGCAGAGAGATTTGACCATTGAACTGTATCAACAGCTATCAGATCCGATGTTATCCCAACCCCAAAGACCAAATCCAGTGTGTGACCAGCCTGGTGAGTGGGGGCTGATACAATCTGGATGAGTCCTAGCATCTCCATGACTGACACTAGGTCCTGGGCCTGCGAGGATGCTGAATTGTCAACATGGACATTGAAATCCCCCAGCAGCCCGGGGAAGTCCAATGCCCAGGCCGATACTGTATCCAGCAGGCAGGCAGGCAGACTCTCTGGGGGTGCGTTAGGTGGTCGGTACACTGCCTAGATAGCCAAACTCTCCTTAGCCTCCCATACCAGGCCAACACACTCAATGCTGGATACATTTGGGGCAGGGAGTGCCCTGAAAGAAAAAGAATCACAAATGAGCACTGCAACCCCCCCTCGCCCCCCAGTCATCTGAGATTGGTGGAGGACCAAGAACCCAGGAAGGGTAAGCTGATCCAGGGCAACAGTTTTGCCCTTCCACACCCATGTCTCTGTCACACATGCCAGATCTACCTGTTGCTCTACAAATTAATAACATAGAGCAGGGGTGCTGAACTCATTTGCTATGAGGGCCAGATCTTGACCTTGTCGGGCAGGGAGATATAAAATGTAATGTCAGGTCAGGGAGATATAAACTTTATAAAGGACACAGACAAACACTCAGCCTAATCCACCTCCCTGGCTTGCTGAGCCTCAGCCAACAGAAGGCAGGGAGGCTTGGCTCAGTAGCTCTGCTGTGCAATTGAGAGAGTCTGGCAAAGCTAGCTCGCCTTCCCCCGCTTCCTCCCCAAGGGAGGAGCTTTGCTCTATTGCTCCTGTGCAGTTGAGGAAGCCTGGCAAAGCAAGTTGTGATGCAGAAGGAAGCAAGAGAGGGAGAAGGAAGCAAATGATTGCCAGTTGCTCGGGGGCCTGATAGGAGCCCTCCAGAGGCCTGATTCAGCTCCTGGACCACATGTTTGATACCCCTGATATACAACTGACGTACTGAGGGATGGGACATAGGTGAGAAGAGATCTGAGCATTCCCATATCTCCATTCTCTTTCAAAGCTCAGAGACCTAGTCCCACCACCATACTTCCCCGGCCCACATATGACCAGAATCTCTGACCCTAACATGGATTCCCTTGCACAGTGCTATTGGGCCAGGATGGTCAACTAGCATGTGCCCACTTTCATCCACTGGTAATAATCTGAAGTCCAAACATAAAATTAGTCTAGGAGCAGGTTAGTATAGTGGTCAGGCATGCCCTCTGTTAACTGAATCTGGTTTGCCAGTTTTCTGCTGACTTCAACTAATCTTGCCATTCTGGTCCATGCTTTTTTAACCTTGCAGTTGGATTTCTATAATGAGAATAGGCAGGATATAAATATTTTAATAAATAAAATAATGCTGAATTTCATGCAAGGAAAGATTTTTGTTTAACTTCAATATACTGTTCATTCTTTGCAGCATAATAAATTGTTTACCATTACCATAAGGAATATTACACTATGAGGGTTGGGGGCAACATACCTTAAGGACTGCTCACTCTCATATGAAACTACCCACTACCGTGGTCTTGCAATCTGGATGGAAACCAAAGAAAGGGGCTACTTGATAATGGCTGGGGAGACTTGACTGTCCTATTGTCTTCTACCAACAAAGTGTTGCAAACTCTGGAGCCTGGGGAGGGCAGTATTTTGCGAAAGATATGCTGCCATAAAGATTAAGGAGGGTTATATGATATTATACAGTCCATTCTCCAAAGCTGCCCTTTTTTCTAAGATAACTGATTTTTGTTGTCTAGAAATCAACTGTAAGTCCTGGAGAACTCCAGGCCCCATCTGTTATGTTACGTATTGGGGTACTTGGTTAAACTAAGTTTCTATGAATCTTATCAGCTCCAGTATAGAAATTATTGAAGGGAGTTTGTTTGCATCATAACTCTGAAGATGGAACAAAATGTCTGGATTACCTGGGATCTGCGTTAATTCTAAATTCAACTTTAAGTTTGTCAAGTTGCATTAAGCTCATTCTTGATTTATAGCAGAAATTCTTCTGTGTTTGGGAACCCTGATGAGTTATATCTCTTAACAGACATTGAAGTTGTTGTTTACAGAATTCAAGTACATTTACTAACTGTGGTCTTTGTTTCCTTTGATTTACAATTGTGTCTACCTGGGTGATATACAGGTGGATACCCCATATTGATTATTTGTGTTTTTTGTTCTGTGACTCGTTGTGTTTGACTAATTGGTATTTATATATATGCAATTGGTTATAATATTAATAATTCAAAAATAAAAGTAATTGAGTATTGACTTACTAGTACATATTTACTCTCTATATAAAAAGACAATAATTATTTTCTAAAAGGTTTTACATACAGCATTAAGCTTTAGCTATAATATTACGCCTGGAGGTTGGCAACTGTACACCAGCAAGTGAAGACTTTTCTGTTTCCTCTGGCATTCCATCACTTACTGATGTGTCCTCCTATTCATTTGTTTGTTTTTTGTTTAATTATTTTAAATTGTTTTTATATATTTATGAGTTTTAAAATTTGTTTTTATTGTTTGCCCCCCTGGGGAACCCTAAGTTGAGTAAAAAGGCAGTTTAAAATCTTTAGACAGACACACACACATGGTGGGGGAGATATTAGCTGGAAGGGAACTTTGACTGGCATACCAAAGCCACAGTACTGATCAGTCTATCAGAAAATTTACAAATACAGCCATACGGCAATGCAATCAAGAATATCTACACTATAGCATCACAGAGGAGGAAATACTACTTGAACCACATTAATCAAGTAAATACTAGTCATATCAGGAGTTTATCATAAAGTTCATTCTATCTGTGTTTCCTTTTGTGAATGTGAATTGATATGTAATTTTGGTTTCCAAATTGCAAGCAAACCATCTTTCAAGTACTAGAGAAGTGCCTTGTATGTAATGCTCACTTTAACCCCAAGTGATCTTTTGCAAAGAGATAGATTGAGGTTGGTTGAATTACCAGTTAAATTATTCTAACTTTTTATAAATCAGCACTTCACAAGCTGTTGATTATAGGATGCAGACCTACAAAGTAAGTGCATAATTTTGAGACACTGCTGGAATTTGCATTCATTACTACTGCTGGGTTAATCAAGAACCTCCTAATTAAAACCACTTCAACTGCCTGTTTCATTAACAATGGCTTCAGTACATAGGGCAAGTAATAGAATTATTACAACTTCTACTCATTGTGAATGGCACTTTAGAAAACAAGGTGCAGGCAGGGATGGGCTCCTTATACAAGATATTTACAATTGCATTTAGGAAAATTCTCAAAATATGTTGCTTTGAGACAGCTCAAAGGTCTTATTATAAATTAGATATCTTTTTGTGGTAATCCATTACATGGTCCAGGAGCTGTGATTTATAATCAAGGGTATGGTTTCCAGTACTGACACACTAAAATAGTTCATTACCTCATGCCAGTGCATGCAAGAGGAAACCTGCAAAGACTTGCAGGGGGCATTCAATTTCCCACTCCCCTGGGTATTTCCTCTTCCCTTCCCTGGCAGTTCACTTAGCCTTTCCCCTTTTCTTGCTTCCTTCTCTACTTTCCACTGAATAGCCAACCTGCCTTTATCTGCCTCCTGTCTTCAGCTCCCCCCGATCCCCACCCAGTAGCCTCTAACTAGTAAAACTATGGCCCAGTTGTATTGTTGTGGGAAGGGGAGAACATTCGAGTTCTTTGGAAGAAAGGTAGGGAACATACAATACATTATGTTATGCAGGTAAGGAGTTGCATAGACCAGTCTTATGTACGTTTTCTCTGAAATCACACTGAATTCAATAGAATATGCTTCCAGGTTTCACAGTGTGCTTAGTATTGCAGTCAGAGATTGATTTCACACTCACCTTACTCTGCCCTCATGTCCGTCTTCTCCGCACAGCGTCCTCCTGATTTCCCGCTATTTGCATCAGGGCTGCAGCAAACATCGCAGTTTTCACGCAGCAAACAGAAACTGGTTTTTAATTGTTTCCATTTGCTGTGTAAAAACTGTGATGTTTGCTGTGGCCCCAGCACAAATAATGGGAAATTGGGAGGATACCACATGGAGAAGACAGATGTGAGGATGGAGTAAGGTGAGTGCGAAATTGGTCTTACTTTATCTGGTACAGATTTTTTTTTCTTTATCTTGGTGACTGTTTGCTTCATTATATCTGAAATTCTTCCCACTTCCATGAAACTAATTTGTGCTGTTGTATGTTCTCTGTTAAACTGATAATATTCACAATAACTGAGGCAAAATCCTCTAATTAGGATCTCAGTTCCATGTATTCTACTCATGTCTGCTTTGATTACCCTTCCATCTTTTAAACACATAACAGATAAAATGAAGTTAAAAAGCTGTTTCTCTGGAATTATTTATTTTATTATATTTTATCAGATTTATATCCCGCCCTCCCCTCAGGGCGGCTAACAACAGCTAATAAACCACATAAACATTAAAAACAGATTACACAATAAAATCAACCGGTACTGTTTACAATCATTAAAACCAAGACGTGTGTTTCTAATTACTCTGAATGTTCTTGCTTCAGTTATGATGATTCAGTGGGATTATGAGTGCCATGGAGTAATAGCTACCTCCCTTCAGCCTCTAAAGGTGAGTTTAAATAATTCGGTTTTACAGGCCCTGCAGAACTGTGGCAGGTCCTTCAGGGCCCTGATGTTCTCAGGGAGGGCATTCCACAAAGCAGGAGCTATTACTGAAAATGGTCTGGCTCTCTAGCTCTGGTGATGGACAGTCAAGCCTTATCAGTCTAAAATGATAAAATGCGGATTTGGCAGTGGCTGCCACCTGGGCCTCCATTACCAGTGACGTCTCCAGGAGCACCCCTAAGCTCTTGACCTTCAAGGCTGGCACCGGCGGTGTCCCATCAAAAGCTGGCAGAGGGATCTCTCTACCCTGGTCACTGTGACTTACACACAGGATATTTGTCTTTGCTGGATTCACCTTCAGTTGTCTCTCCATGAGCTATTTCACTATGGCTTGTAAAGCTAGGTCCAATCTCCCAGGGTGCAGCTGGACTGGCCCCCCCATCAACAGATCTGCAAATTGGTGGCAACCCAGCCCATATCTCTGGACTATCTGAGCAAGGGGGCACATGTAGATGTTAAATAACATCAGGGAGAGAACTGTCTCCTGAGGCACACCGCATACCAGTGGGTGTCTCTGGGACAGCTGTTCTCCTATAGCCACCGTTTGTGAAAGGCCTTGGAGAAAGGAAATAAGCCATTGAAGGGCAAACTCCCAAATCCCCACATTGGCAAGGTGGCATAACAGTAGCTGGTGGTCAACTGTATCAAATGCAGCTGACAGGTCTAGTAACAACAGCACAGCTGAGCTGCCCCAATCCAGATGTCTCAAGATATCATCCATGAAGGTGACCAGTACTGTCTCTGTCCCATGACCAGGCCGAAAGCCGAACTGAAATGGGTCCAGTATGGAAGTGTCATCCAAGAACCCCTGCAACTATACTGCCACTGCCTTCTCAATAACTTTACCCATAAAGGGCAAGTTCGACACCGGCTGTCAGTTTGCCAATGTGGCTGGGTCCAAAGATTTTTTTTTAAGGAGAGGGTGAATCACTGCCTCCTTAACGGGCATGGGAAATGTTCCTTCAACCAAGGACCTGTTGATAATCTCCTGCAATGGGGCTCGCAGTTCTGTCTGGCAAGCACATATCAGCCAGGACAGGCATAGGTTCAAGTTGCAGGTAGTAGGATGTACAGTGCAGAAGACCTTGTCAACTTCCCCAAAGCTGAGTGGAGTGAAGTGATCCAAGATCAAGTCCAAAGACACAGTCGGAGCCTCAAGTTCACTTACTGTATCAAAATTGGCGGGGAGGTTGTGGTGGAGCGACAGAGCTTTATCTACGAAAAAAATTACGAAAGCCTCACAGCCAATTTCCAGTCCCCTATCATTTAGTTTGCTCTGTGGCAAATTTGTAAGTGTCCGAATTGTACTAAAAAACTGGACTGGGAGAGAATTCGCAGATGCAATCTGGGTTGCAAAATAAGTCTTCTTTTCGTTTTCGTTTATAAACATTACATCATCTGCAAACGCTCTATATTTATAAGAAAAACCTTTCAATTTCAGACCCTCTATCTTCTTGGATTTGCATAAGAAATATCTCTAAAGTCATTATAAATATCAATGGGGATCGAGGGCACCCCTGTCTTGTTCCTTTACTAATTGCCATTTTCTCTGTCAAATCTGCGTTAATGCAAAGTCTTGCTTGTTGGTCAGTATATATCGCTTTTACCATCCTCTCAAAGTCTTCACCCAATCCCAATTTCTCCATTATTGCAAACATAAATTCCCAATGTACATTATCAAAAGCTTTCTCTGCATTGGCAAAAAAGCCACTTCTTTTTCTGGATGTTTCTCATAGTATTCAATTATATCAATTACTGTTCTGATATTGTCTCTGATCTGCCTTCTGGGAAGAAACTCTGCTTGTTCTTCTTTAATAAAATTATTCAAATACTGCTTCAAGCATTCTGCTAATATACTAGCATATATTTTGTAATCATTATTAAGTAATAAAATTGGTCTATACTTTTTTACATTTGTGGCATCTCTGTCTTCTTTTGGTATTAATGAGATTACAGCTTCTTTCCAGGTATTAGGTAACTTCCTCTCAGCTCTTATAATATTCATCAATTTCTGAAGCTTTGGAAGTAGAGTCTCCTTAAAAATTTTATAGCACTTTACTGTAAACCCATCTGGACCAGGAGCTTTCCCCAATTTCATTGAATTAATTGCTGCCTCTATTTCTTCCTTTTCAATTGGGTTGTTTAAAATTTTCTTCATATTGTCAGTTAAGGGTTTTACATTTATTTTCTGTAAAAATGCCTCCATTCTTTCTTTATCCACCATGTGGCTTTTAAACAATTTTGCATAATATTTGTAAAATTCTCTTTTAATTCCTTCCTGATCCACGATTTCTTTGTCTCCCAAAATAATTTTATTGATGGTTTTATTTTCCCTTTTTCTTTTCATTTGCCAGGTCAAGTATTTTCCCGGTTTATTAGCACTCTCAAAAGATTTTTGTTGAAGCCTTTTTAAGTTCCATTCCACTTCTTTTTTAATAAATATCTTAGTTGTTCTTGTAGAATTGTAATTTCCTTTGAGATTTTCTTTTTTCCTGGCCTCTTTTTAAGTTCCCTCTCTTTCTTTCCATAATTTGTTTTTCTTTAGCCTTTTTATCCTTATTATTAAATGTAATTAGAATGCCTCTCATTACTGCTTTATATGGGTCCCACACCGTTTGATATTGGACATCATTTTCATTTAGTTGGAAGAAAGTTTTGGTCTCTTTCTCCAGAGACTCTACTACCTCTTTTTTCTGCAGCAAATCTTCATTTAACTGCCATCTCAAAGTCTTTTTAGTGTACTTTGCAGACCACATTATTGGATTGTGATCTGCACCTATTTTAGGAAGAATCTCTATTTTTCTTGTTATCAACCCCAATTTTTTTGTAATCCATATCATATCAATCCTTGAGAAAGAGTTATGTCTTGCTGAAAAGAACGTATAGTCTCACTGGAGGGTTCATCTCTCTCCAAATATCCACACAATTTTCTTGTTTAGCTAATTCAAAAAAAGATTTTGGTAGTGTCCCTTTCTTATTTTTTTTCCTAGATCTGTCCAAAATATTCTTAACCATTCCATTAAAGTCTCCCATTATCATAATTTGCTCATATGTCACTTGGTCAAGTTGTTGCATAATATCCTTGAAGAAAGAGTCTTTAGCTCCATTAGGAGCATATAGTCCCAATAACAAAGTTCTTTTGTGGTTTAACATCACTTCCACTGCAATAAGCCTACCATCATCATCTTTAAAAATCAGTTTGGGGTCCAAATCCTGCTTCACATAAAAAACCACACCTCTTTTTTTTCTCGTTGGCCAATAAATAAAATTCCAAACCTAATTGCTTATTCCATAAAAATTTGTAATCCAATTGTCTGATATGTACTTCTTGTAAACAAATAATGTTACATTTTTGCTTCCCAATCCAATGAAAAGTTGCCCTTCTTTTTTGTGGTGACCACAGGTATGCAAAACAATTTCAATTTCCTTTTTAGCTGTTACTTTAATTTTCTCAGTTCCAATTTTTCCCCTCCTCCTTCTTCTTTATTTTAGTGTCTTATATTAGTATCCAGACCTTTATTTTTCTTCCAATTTAGTCCTGGAGCAATAGATAAAGATCTTTACCTTTTTAAGACATGATCCTTCAAAAAGCACCATTCAAATTCCATTAGATATTAATTAGTCCCAAATTGATGAATTTAAGTCAATTTAACAACTCCAGATATCCTCTGTAGATGTTGTAATGTGATTCTTCTCCGGAGACTCTTCAAAGCCAAAAATAAACCCCGTTGGGATTCCTCATCAGCCAAAGTAAATCTCCTCAGAATTTTATAAGCATGTCTTGGCCACCTTCTTGCCTAGAAGATGTGGACAGCAGGCATTAAAACACCTTCTCTGCCCAGAACAGAGGGTCTGGTCTGCTCCCCACTGAGAAGCACGTCAATTCTCCATGAAGCTAAAACTGGAAGCCTCTCGAGATAGAGTATTTTTCAATACAAGCCAACAGCTTTATGTTCTACTGGGGGCACACCTTCCCAGATGAACTTAGCAGAGTGGATTACTTGGGCTCAAAACTGAAGGGAGCCACCAAGAGATGGTACGTAAGCCTGTACGAGACCAGGAGCCCCAAACTAGACACGGTAGCAGCGTTCCTATGAGCTCTACTGATGCAGTATGAAGACCCGTTGTGAGAGACCCAAGCTCTGACCACCCTGAGGGACCTACAACAGGGGCCCAAAGCAGTGTGAGAGTATGCTGCTGAGTTCCAAGCTAGTGCGGCCAAAGTACGAGGGTGGAATGAACAAATGAAGATTGAGCAGTTCCAGAGGGGCTTGAATGCCAGCGTACTGGATCGAGCCCTCCAGCAGGCTTGCCCTACCATGCTGGTAGGGTGGGTGCAACTAGCAGGTGAGGTAGAAACCAACATGAAGAGAGTGGCTCTCCAGCATCAACAGCAGCAAGGGAGTAAGGGGGCAAAAGCAGAAGGCGCAGTGACCCAAGCCATATGGCAGCCAACTGCCTCGAATGGCCTTGAGGCCCCCCCTCACTCTGAAGACCAGCACAGGGGAGAGCGAAAGAACCCACCAAGGGCAGCTCAGTATCCGCAACCCCACAGGATGAAGAAATCATCCTTGTTGATGAGCTGGGAGAAGACGCACTGGTGGGAAACGATGGCGACCTGTACTGAGAGGTACCGAGCAGCAGGTCGTGGAATTAACGGCACCGCTGAGGGTGAGAAATACAGAACCTTGTTTTTTATCCCACTGACTTCATTAAACTCTAGCCTCAAATGTTTTATACATGCCCGGGCACTACTAGATTCTGGGTGCACCAGAGACATAATCACACTGTTGTGTCTTGAGTTGTGTCTTGAACATAAGCTGATATACCGCATGGCGATCGCTACAGAGGCGACCCATGGGTCCCCGGATGTAGCTCGCCAGACGCCCCGCCCATCAAGATCTGTGGCGGGAAGTTTGACTGACCAGGATTGGACTGGTCCGACAAGGGGGCAGTTCCGGGTAATGTATATAAGCGGGACCCGGCCTGGGTGCTCCCCCTCTTGTGATGTACTACTGAATAAACCATGTTGCCTTCAAACCGTCTCAGTTCTCAGTACATTACACACACCCAAATTAGTGGAAGCACTCGGACTCCCTACAAGTCCTCTTCTCCACCCCATACAATTTGAGCAAATGGATGGGACAGTGATAAAAGGGGAACCGTGTACGGAGCAAACTCAAGGGGTGCTGATGGGGATAGAAGACCACTGGGATACAGAGATTTTTGTTGTGGCCCCCTCTTCGTCATTTGACATTGTCCTGGGAGTCGGATGGTTGGCCAAACATGAACCCAACATAAAATGGGGGGACCAAATCATAGACTTTAGAGATGGGAGGTGTGAGTCCCACCAATGGAATGGGGAGTGGGGTCCGGAACCACCCCCCGTAAACGAAAAATTATGCCTCACTATAGAAGAGGTGAAATCAATCCCACATGAGTACAGGGATTTAAAACAAGTGTTTAGTGAAGAAGAAGCGAATGAGAAATATTGAGAAATATCAACACTTGACAATTTGTCTTTTTAGCCACCACATCACACTGTTGACTCATGTTCAGTGTATGGTCCACTAAGACCCCTAGTTCTTTTTTGCACATAGTACTGCCCAGGCAAGTCTCCCCCATCCTATAACCATGCACGGAATTTTTCTTACCTAAATGCAGAATTTTACATTTATCACTGTTAAAATTCATTTTACTGTTTTCAGCCCAGTTTCCCAGCCTGTCAAGATCATTCTGTATGCTGTTTCTGTCTTCTACTGTATTTGCAAACCCTCTCAATTTAGTATCCTCTGCAAATTTAATAAGCATTCTCTCTATTCCCTCATCCAAATCATTTATAAAGATGTTGAACAAAACAGGTCCCAGGACAGATCCTTGAGGCACTCCACTTGTCACTCCTCTCCAAGGGGATAAGGAACCATTCACAACACTCTTGGGTGTGATCTGTCAACCAATCACAGATCCACCCAATGGTAATAGGATCCAAACCACATTTTACCAACTTGTCAACAAGGATAGTATGTAGAACCTTATCAAAAGCCTTACTGAAATGAAGATAAACTATGTCTACAGCATTCCCCTGATCCAGCAAAGTAGTCACTTTCTCAAAAAAAAGAGATCAGGTTCTTTAGAAACCCATGCTGGCTCTTAGTAATTACAACCATCCTATCTAAATGTTCCAAGACTGACTGTTTGATGATTTGTTTTAAAAGTTTTCCAGGTATAGACATCAAGCTGATGGGTCAGTAGTTACCTGGATCCTCCTTTTTCCTCTTCTTGAAGATGGGGACATTTGCCCACCTCCAATCTTTTGGCATCTCACCTGTTCTCCAAAAATTCTCAAAAATAATGGCCAGAGGCTTAGAAATTACATCTGCAAGCACTTTTAGTACCCTTGGATGCAGTTCATCTGGCCCTGAGGACTTTGTTTCATTTAAAGAAACTGAGTGTTTATGTACTACCCCTATGCTGATCTTAGGTTGGAACTCCATACCCTCATTATATGTTCTGTTTTTGCCATCTTGAGGACTGTTTCCCTCAGAAGAGAAGAATGAGGAAAAGCAGGAATTGAACAATTCTACCCTCTCTTCATCATCTGTTACAATTTCACTTTTCTGCCCTCACAATGGGCTTACCACATCCTTGCTCTTTTTCTTATTCTGAACATAATTTAAAAAAACCCTTTTTTGTTGCTTTTAGCATCTTTGGCCAGCCTAAGCTCATACTGAGCTTTAGCTTACCTAACTCTTTATCTACAGGAACTGGCGATTTGTTTATATTCATCCTTGGCTATAAGGCCATCCTTCCATTTCCTAAATGAGTCTTTCCTATTTCTCAAGTCTTTAGAGAGCTGTTAATGGAGCCCCCTCAGCTTCTTTAGGCTTCTTCCATTTTTTTTTCATAGGAATTGTCTGAGATGGTACTTCCAATATTTCACTTTTTTAAAAAAAACCCACCCCTCTTGAACCCCCTTCTCCTTAAGTATTTGTGGTCATGGGGTTTTACCCAGCAGAGTTCTAAGTTTGTCAAAGTTTGCCTTTTTGAAGTCCAACCTATATGTACATATACAGCTTTTCCCTTCCCTAAGACTGTAAATTCTGAAATCACATGGTCACTACTGCTCAGTGTGCCCACTATTTCCACCTCATCAACCAATTCTTCCCTGTTGGTGAGAATCAGATCCAAAATAGCAGATCGCCTTGTTTCCTTCTCCACTTTCTGGAAAAGAAAGTTGTCAGCAAGAAAAGTCAAGAATTTATTTGGCCTTTTGTTTTTAGCAGAGTTGGACTTTGAATAGATGTCTGGGTAATTGAAATCTCCCATGATCACTGTGTCTTTTCTCTTGGAGAACTTTGTAATCTGTTGAAGGAGTATCTCATCCAAGTCCTCTGCCTGGCTTGGTGGTCCATAGCAGACCCCCATAATAATATCACTGTTATTTCTTACTCCTTTTATTTTTACCCAGAGACTCTCAACTGAGCTTCCATGCTCAGATTCACACATTTCCTCACGTATATGCCTTCTTCACATATAATGCTATGCCTCCACCCTTTCTTATTTTTCTATCCCTTTTAAATAAGTTGTATCCCTGGATCCTAATATTCCAATTGTGAGTGTCATCCCACCATGTTTCAGAAAGGCCTATTATGTCATAGTCTCCTTCCTGCATTAGGACTTCCAGTTCCTCCTGTTTGTTTCCCATACTCTGAGAATTAGTGTAGAGACATCAGAATCCATGTTTAATGCATCCTGAGGGTTTTGTTTCTGTACATACCCACAAGGTAATGTTACCTGGCGTATGCACCACTCTCTGCAGAGCTGTAGTATTCTTATCTCCAGTTATTGACATCCTATGAGGCTTTGAATTGTCTCGCAATTCAGTTTGCAATTTAGTTTAAAGCCCTCCTTATTAGGTTAGCAAGGCTGTTACCAAACACCCTTTTTCCTACTGTCGTAAAGTGCAAACCATCTCCTGATAGAAGACCACCATCTCGAAAGCGTAAGCCATGGTTCAGAAATCTAAACCTTTCCTGACAACACCATTGACTTAGCCAGTCATTTATTTGAAATATTCTTCTTTGTCATCCTAAGCCACGGCCTTTGACAGAGAACTGACAAAAACACAACCTATGCTCCCAGCTCCTTCACCTTCTGACTCAGAGCCACATAGTCTCTTTTAATAGGTTCAGGGCTGTGATGGGCAGTATCATTTATTCCCTGTGGATCAGCAAGAAAGGATAATAATCCACGGGCTTGATAAGACTTTGAGCTCTACCCCTCTGAGCAAGGAGTCTCCAATTACCACCATGCTCCTTTTCCTATATTGGGGAGAAGAAGCTCCAGGCTTCTTATCCACAGGATCCTAAGAAACTTTCTTCAAGCTTCGTGGAGGCTGGGGAAGTAGCCCTTGTTCCAATGGTCCAGAGTCAGTATCTGTGGGAAGATTCTAGAACTGATTGCTGAGCAGCAGAAGCTCAGAACATCTCCTGATTTTCCTGCTCCATTGCGTTACACTTTTCCACAACCCTTCTCCTGGGCTGGGTTCTCTTCCAGTTGTTGAGACACTTCTTTCTCCTGTTGTCCTTTCAAGAGCACTTCATGAGTTCTATCAAGAAAATCCTCACCTTCCTTTACACACTGTAATGTGGACAATCATGCCTCCAGTTCCTGTATCTTCTCCTCTAGTAGGGCTACTGACTTACACTTGCTGCAAGAGCAATTGCTGCTACTCTCTGGTAGAAATACAAACATCCCACAGACATTACATGTCACTGCCTTGGGTCTCTCACCAGCCATGCTGCTGCAATCCGTTACAAAAATCTGCTCTCTTTATCTTGACTTTCCTGTAAATTCCACTACCAACTGCCACTTGAGACTACTTCTGAGAAACTACCTACCTTCCTACAGAACCCCCAGGCTAAAAGCCTAAAAGCCAAGAGCCCTTTGGCTCATGCCAAAGGCTCACACTTCTGGCAAGGAGGAGCCTTGCAATTTTAAGGCTCAAGCCCCCACCCACCTCTGACTCAACAGCCAGAGCAACATTAGAGGGTGGGGACAGCAATCACCCCCAGGCAAACAGGTCCTCCTCTCTCAGCAACAACTCATCAGCAATTCTTTCTCAGCTCCAAGCACCTTCCTCTAATGCAGCTGAGCTCCTTCTGTCTGAGCACCTTCCTCTAATGCAGCTGAGCCACAAACGTAAAAGTCTTGCAATATTTTGTTTAAAATGGAAAGGTGGTGGAATAGTGAGTTTTGGCAATGCAGTTTTTAAAATAAAACATCAAGAAAAGCACAAGGATCACAGCAGAAACTAAAAATATAAAATCTCTGTTTAGAAAAATATTAAATGGCTGGGCACTGCAAGCTACTCCCCCCCCCCCTCATCTACTCAGATTGACAATGGCTCTCCAGTGTAATATCCTCCTGTAGGTTCCCAGGCTAGAGTACTCCCTAGGCAGCAGTCCTTACATCCGTCACTCTTCTCTGTGACAAGTGTCTGATATATTGTGATGTACACAAGAACTCAACCCTTTGTGTCTCTGGAGTCACAAGAGTCTGGGGAAGTTGAGTTAAGCTAGTTGACTCAGAGAATCAAGGCTAACTAATACAGTCCTAGAAAGCTAGGCTCTGATATGCAACCTATTTAGAATTTGAGAGTATATAAACATTCCAAAATGCAATAGTCATGTGAGGCTAAATGACAGCATTATCAAGTACCAAGGTCACATCACTCAAAGGATCCTAACGCCTCAAAGGATCCTAACAGAACCAAAATTTCAACTACAGAGTCTAATTAATATAGAAATTGAAACAGCACTGGGTTATCATGGGCAGATGACTGAGACACAATCCAGCCCTAATTCTGCAACAGATTTATAGGTTCCAACAAAATGTGTGATTGTGTGAGGAACATTTAATATCCCTGGTTCAATTTGTTGCGATAGAAAGATGTGGGATCCCTTCATAAATGTCCAGGAAGGCCTTGATCTCATAGAAAACATTGCCCCCCTAGGTTGAAATAAAGAGCCAGATGCAATAATTGGATTAAACTAAGGGCCACTTTATTTAATTTATTAATAAACGGCAAGGGCTAAACAGAACCTCCCTCCCGTCCAGGAGTTGGTGCCCCAGAACGGCGCCCACCCCGTATGAGAAAGCATCGCAAGCCAGAATCACTGGTAAGGATTCGTCAAAATGGTGGAGCACATCATTGGAAACTAGGAGGTCCTTGACTGCCTGAAAAGCGGCAGCTTGCTTCTTTTCCTAGACCCACAGGCCTATGAAGGGGTTCTGCGATGGCTGCTTCGTGGGGCAAAAATGAATGATAAAAATTTAATAATCCCAAGAAACTTTGTAACTCCGTCTTGCACGTGGGGGCCAGGGCGTGGACAACTGCCCTGGTCTTGTCAGCCGTCGGGTGGATTCCTATGGTGTCTACTGCAAACCCCAAGAACTCTACCCTCAACGCCCCGAGGGAACATTTCTTCCACTTTACTTTAAGTCCTGCCACCTGGAAACGGAGGAGTACCTCACGCAGACAGCCGCTGAACTCCTCAGCATCCGGGGCGGTGATCAAAATGTCATCAAAAAACGGTTGCACTCTGGGGATCCCTTTGAGAAGAGAATCCATAATGCTCTGAAAAATCCCTGGAGCCACACTAACCCCAAATTGCAACCACCGCACCCGAAAAGGTCCCCTGTGAGTCACAATGGTCTGGGCTTCTGCTGTCTCGGCGTCCACCAGGAGCTGCTGGTACGCCTGGGCCAAGTCCAGTTTCCCAAAAACCTTAGAGCCTGCTAGGGCTGCCAATACGTGGCTGACCACTGGAACGGGGTATGGGTTGTCCTGAAGTGCCTTATTTATTGTGCACTTATAGTCAGCGCATATGTGCACATCTCCATTCGGCTTCACTGGCGTGACTATGGTGTTTCCCATTCAGCATTGGATACCGGTTCTAGCACTCCCTGGGCCGTGAGGTGGTCCAGCTCCGCTTCTATTTTTGGTTTAAGAGCGAACGGAACTCACCAGGCCTTCAGCCTTATTAATCTCACGTGGGTAAGGTGATGGGAGGCCCCTTGTAGCACCCCAGGGACCCATCAAACACTTCCGGGAATTCCCGGCACACGTGCTCGAAATTTTGCGTTCGCATCTGCTGCACCCCCACTATTTGAATATCCAGCGGTCGAAACCACGCCAGCCCCAGTAATGTGGTGAGTTGGCGTTTGACCACAAAAATGTCCAGCTTGCCCTTAAAGTTCTTAAACTCTACCCTTACAGTGGCCCAACCCAAAATCTGTACAGGGTTTTTTGGAAGTCCCAAAGTATGAAGTCCACCGGTCGCACCCAGGGTCGGCCACGAGGGCAAAGTTTTCTTAGAGACTCCTCCAAATTTATGGAGATGGAGGAGCCCGAGTCCAGCTCCATTAGGCATGGAGCGCCCTCGATTAGGACCGACACCCTGACTTTATCTGGGGTGGTGAGGGGCAAGTTCATTACCTGCAGTCTAGTCAATGCGGTTGTGAAGGCATCGGTCGAGTCGTGGTTGGTGGACTGGCATCTGACCATACCAAACCTTTAATGGCATAATAGATTCAGATAAAAATACACAGAATATAAAAGTTTAAACATTGGAGATAAAATCAAAATAAAACCAAGCTTACAGATGCATTCAAACATGGTCAGAATTAAATTTAAGGATGTCAGCCAGAAATTTTGCCACAGCCTCACTAACCACCCCCTCAGTATCACTCAATAAATAATAACAGGGTGGCAGAATAGACAAATCTGGAGAAAAAGAAAGCTTGCCAAATAAATCTTTATGGAGGTTATGGTATAAAGAACAATCAAGCAATATATGCTGGATTGAGTCAGGGGTATTTGCTCCACAGGAGCAAAGTCTGTCAGCTAAAGGGACTCGCTGATATCTCCCTTGTAAAACTTTGGAGGGAAACGCGTTTAGTCTAGCCAACATAAATGCCCTGCGATGACTTGGAGTGGTTAGGTCTGATAGATAATTGGGCATTTTGCCACAAAAAGCATAAAGACCTAAGGAAGCTGGAGAGCAAATATAAGGGTCAGTTGGCCGTAATTTCGTTTCCTCCGATTCCCATAGTCTCAGTTTAATACATCTGAAGATATATGACTCATCAGCGGTAGAAAAATCATCTACCTCTAACCCCAATTGATTGAGTTTAGACAGAAGCACTGCTGTCCAGGATGAAATATATGGGTCTCTTTTCATACAATCAAGAAGGCTGTTGGGATCTGTTCTAAAATGAATTTTGAGCCATAATTTAAACACTGCAATCCAGGCTTTTGTCTCCACCAAAGACTGACCCACTTCAGAGCAGAGAGCAAAGTAGGACACACATTTTGGCAAACCAAGAATTTGTCTAAAGAATGAGGCTTGAATGCCCTCCACTTTCCTGGTAAAAGCTGAGATCCAAACAGGGATACCATAGAGGATTTGGGCAAGCGTTTTGGCTTTGAACACTTTAATAGCTGCTGGAACTAATTGGTTGCCCCTTGCAAAGAAAAACTGTTTAATTTGAGCAGCTGAACATTTAGCCAAGTTGACGGTGTTGTTACGATGTGAAACCCAGCTTAACTTGTGGTTAAAAGTGATCCCCAAGTATTTAAATTTTTTTGTTTGCTCGATTGTTGAATTGCCAATAAACCATCTCTGTGGGCGCCAGCAGTTTGAAAAGACAACTACTTTAGATTTGGTATAATTGATAGTAAGTGAATTACAATTACAGTAGTCATAAAAGGCATTCAAATACCTTTGCAGGCCCACTCTTGTACAAGAGAGGATGGTAGTGTCATCGGCATAAAGTAATAAGGGGACTGCTCGGCCTGTACAGGGTTTTTTGGAAGTCCCAAAGTATGAAGTCCGCCGGTCGCACCCAGGGTCGGCCACGAGGACAAAGTTTTCTTAGAGACTCCTCCAAATTTATGGAGATGGAGGAGCCTGAGTCCAGCTCCATTAGGCATGGAGTGCCCTCGATTAGGCCCGACACCCTGACTTTATCTGGGGTGGTGAGGGGCACGTTCATTACCTGCAGTCTAGTCGATGCGGTTGAGAAGGCATCGGTCGAGTCGTGGTTGGTGGACTGGCATCCGTGTGTGGCCTTGGCCCAGCAAGGCACTATGTGGCCCACTTTTCCTCAGTTCCTGCAGTCCACGTTGAGATAGGGGCAGTCCTGGCGCTCGTGTGGATCCCCACAGCTGGCACACTTGGTGTTGGCTGGTCTCTCTGTCGCTCATGGCTGAGTGGGTGCTCTCGGCCCCATTCCTGGTTGGCAACGTAGCTGGTTTGCCTTCTCCTCCTCTGGGTTGCCCAGTGCCATCTCCTCCTGGTGGACGGCTTCCACTCGCGGGCTGTTGTAAGCTTTGGTTGCTCTCTCGAACGTGGTGGCTTTGTTGAAGGCGAGTTGGAGGGTGAGCTCTTCCTTTGCGAAGAGCTTTTGCTGCAGTCTTTCGTCTTGGAGGCCCGAGACGAAGTGATCCCTCAGGGCTTCATCCAGCTTGTCGAAGCTGCAGTTCCCTGCGTTTTGGGAGAGGGCGGCCAGATAGATGGAGGCTGTCTCTCCCACCCCTTGATCCCTCTTGTGGAAGAGGAATCAGCGGGCAATGATGGAAGGCTGGGGCAAGAAGCGCCCGGTCAGGAGTCTGACTATCTCCTCGTATGTTTTCTTCGTGATCTTCACGGAGGCTGAGAGACCCTTTGCAATCTTGAATGTGGCCTCCCCGCAGACACTCAGGAGCATGTCTCTCTTACGGCTGTCGTCTGTAATCATGTTCGCTCGTAGGTAGCAGTCGACCTGCTCCGTGTAGGTCTCCCACCTATCGGGGTTGGCGGGGTGAAACTCTGCAAGGTGGTCTGTCATCCCACTTGCATTAGCCATGGCGGTGGCGGGCGCTTCCGTGTCCCTCGAATGCATGCCTTCCTCGTCTCCGGCCAGGTCGGTGAAGTCCCGCTTGGGGAGTTACCTGGCTAGGATCCCACCTTCGTCACCACTGTAATGTACTGAGTGACAAAACGTGTTGAAGGCAACATGCTTTATTAGCAAGTACATCACAAGGCAAGGCAACGTGGGTTGGGTCCCGATTATATACATACCCCGGAACAACCCTCAGTCTGGCCAGGTCCAATCCTGGCCAGTTAAACTTCCCGCAACAGATCTTGATTGGTGGAGTGTATTTGCGGAGCTACTTCCGGGGACCAATGGACTTCCACTGGTCACCTCCGTAGCGTACGCTGTGTTGTAATTTCAGGACTGAAATGCAAGACACAACAGTGCTGAAGCACTCAAAAGCCACACATGAGACAGAGCAACCCATAGGCAGAGTTCTATCCATGTAGAATTGCCCCTCGAAGGAAAAACCCAGGAGCTCAAATAGGAGAAGGCGAAAGGCAGACTTAATATCACATTTAGCCATCTCCGCCCCCTTACCACAGCGTTGTACAACGCTAACGGCCTGATCAAAGCTGATGTACCTAACAGAGCATAAATGCTCAGGAATGCCATCATTTACTGATGTACCCCTGGGATAGGAGAGATGGTGAATCAAACGAAATTCACCAGCCGCCTTCTTTGGCACCACTCCCAAGGGGGAAACCCAAAGGTTAGGCACTGGAGGGGTAGAAAACAGGCCCAAAATCCTGCCCTCCACCAACTCCTTGGCAATCTTACCTTTAACCCTTAACAGAACTAAGGTTCCCTGACTGAAATGCAACCTGGGGACCCTGAAAAGGAATTTTAAAACCAAACATAAAACCCTTTAACAGATAAACCCTATCAACATGGTGCGGATATTGAGCAAGCCACCACTCAAGAGGTCCCACCTTTATTGGACTGGGCCCCTTTTCCAGCTTGGTAATTGCCTCCACCCCCACTCTGCTTCTTTTGGCCCTTACATGGCTGGGCTCTGGAGCAGTTGTTAAAGGAGTGAGAGCCACCACAAAAGGGGCATTCATGCTTGTACTGGCAAGCCTTCCTGATACATCCTGTAAAAAAATGATGATGATGATACACACTCCTTTGGAGCCAAACTCCCAGCAAAGTAAGCAGGGTTGAACCGCCTGCCCCGCAGAACTGCGGGAAGAAGAGGAAGAAATCAGATGTCCTGGCCACCAAATGACTGCTATCAGAGCGGTCGCCCAAATTTGGTCGAGCACGGGACATGACTTGGAGCCAAAGCTGCTGGTGGATATGATCCCACTGAAGGGAAGGGTATAGAGCAGCCCTCATCCTGAACTCCTGGTCATATTGAAGCCAGGCAGTCCCATTAAACATCGTATACCCCTTATAAATAATATCCATATGCTATATAAGTGAAGCACTCCTCCAAGGCTGAACCCGTGCTATCACTCCAATATATATGAAAAACCCAGGCAGCCAATTGGCCCAAGTCCTGTCAACTTTCCGTTTCTTCAATTTTTCTTTCTCCTTATCATCCAAATCCTCTTTGTCTTTCTTCTTCAGCTCCCGGAACAGGAGGGAGAAGACATCCACATATTCCCCTTTTAGAATCTTATCTTTTGTTGCTGGCTGCAAATGGTCCCCTAAAGGCAGTGCTAAGTCCCCAAAAGGCGGTGAAAGGGACAGCCCCATAAGAGGCACTCAAAGGGGAAGGAAAGCCCCTTCCCCCCATCATGGAACCTGACATGCCTTGCTGTCCAGCTTTTAGCCACAGCCCATAGGGGCCAAACTGCCCAGATGGCCGAGCCCAAGCTTGCTGTGCATTCGTGGCAGGGGAGGAGGAGATACCTTGAGCCCCTATAGCAATGCTGGGAACAGTTGAAGCAGCAGGGCCCCATGGACCCCATGGCCAAGCCAGCCTAGTGTATGACTGTGGCGTGTCTCCAGTCTTACCCACAGATCCAATCGGTACCAGCACTGATGGAAATGGAACTGAACCCCCTTGTGTGCCACCAGAACTGCTGGCTCCTCCCGCAATGTTTCCAGCAGACCTGCCCTCAAGAATAGACAACCTGGTTAAAATACCTGCTTGAAATGCAACCTTAGAATTTCCCCCAAAACCTAAATCTAAACCCTGTGAGGGAGAAATTCCAAAAGCCTCCTCCAGAGCCCTAAGTCTTTGCAAAATAGCAGCATTTACCACCTCATCACCCTCCTCATCCAAAGATGATAAAGGGGGAGCTGGCCTCTTAGGCGGGGCCCTAGAAGCCTTAGGTGTGGGATGTTTTCCCTTGGACTTCCCCATCCCTTTTTTTCCAGGCATTTTAACAATACTGGCCTGCACTACTAAGAGCAAAAAAATGCCAAAAATTCCACTAAAATGGCCGCTCCTGCACAGCACCTAAAATGGCTGCCACCTTCTTCAGCAAGAAAGCCTCCAGGGACAATAGCAAAGCTGCAGCCAAAATGGCCCCTTCTCCACAGCTCCCAAAATGGCTGCCCTCTGATTCAAAAAGACAGCCACAAAGGGGACATAAAAATGGCAGCTGCAACAATATAGCTAAATTACCCCCAAAAAAAGTTTTTTGGTAGAGGCCTTTCACATCACCCACTACCTGATCAAATACTAACAAGGGAAAAAGTGGCTTCCACAATACTGCCCCCACACCCAACCCCCAGAGGAGTTTGTACTCCACGCGAGCAAAAAGCCTAACCCAAGAAACACCTTTTTAAAAAGAGGGGGGAGGGTTAAATTGGCCGTATAATGGAGATACGCCAATCCAATCCATGTCCTCGTATTCACCAGAGACCTAAAAGCAGCCCCGATCCTCAGCAATACGCTGCAGTTAAAATCAAGCTCACAGGCTTTATCAGTGATCTGATCTCCACTGAAAAGCCTGAATGCCGGGAAGCCAAAGGAAACTGACACAAAGCAGGAGCGAGCTAAAAGTGCTTCTGCCCTGCCTTATCAGCAACTCGATCAGCCCCTGATCTTTCTTAAAACGTCCAAAAGCTGGAAGAAAAGGGGAACTGACAAGACGAGAGCCAGCAAGCAAAAATGCTCCTGCCCAGCCACCTAATATTCGCTTATGGAACATCTAAAAAACAACTGAAACTGATAAGATCTAAGCAGGAGCAAGCTAAAAAGGCAGAGACTGGTACAAGTGGGCAAGGCACGCTGCTGCTGCAGCTGGCCCCGGCCCCCAAGCACAAGCCCATTGGGCTGTCAATCTTCCTGTCTTCCCCCAAGGGTGGCAAATGTGTCCCTCCATCCTTACAGTGGGGCTGCAGGCAGTTGGGAAGAATTCTTTCTATGAGAATGGAACTATAAGCATCTCAGGGCCAAACTATGTGACAGAAGCCATGGGTCCATCATTTTTCTGCTGCCATTTTAGAAGTCTTTGTAGTTCTTTACAAATTGCCATTAGGCTCTGATCTGGATCTGGCACACAGTGTGGCAGCCTCAGGAGCTCTTTTTGCTCCTATGCCTTTTAAAGTGTCAAAACAGCCATGGAGGGGGGGCTGTTTCTGTACCTGAAAAGGGGGGATAAGAGCTCCTAGGCATCTTGGCTATGAGCTCATTCTAGAATTGAGCCTCATGCCTATTTTTAAAGAACTAGAAATATTTTTTTTAATGGCAGTGGTGGCCCATAGGTGGACCTGTGACTGCCATCATGTATAGTTCAGCTGTCAAGTTGCTGTCTGAGAGGGGATCATTTTCCTTTATCGAGTCAAATAGTCAGGATGAAGGCGAACATTTGCTCACCTTCCAGGAACAGGTAAGATAAATAGCTATTTGGATATAGTGGGTGTGGTCATTAAAAGTTGGAGGAAATGCAAAGTTTACACATGAGACCCACTCCAAATTAAGCTTAAGGTAAAACCCACCCAGCTGGGACAGAAAGAATATTCTGAACACCCTGTCAGAATTATGCAGGCAAAGATCCTGGGAGCAAACAGAGCAAATGGAATGAAGTATGTCATGACTAGCCTCTATTTGCAAGGCTCCTGCTGGCTTGTGTCCATTCTGGAGAAAAGAATCCCAGAGTAACATTAATTACTGCAGCTTATAGGCTTTATTTTCTTTTCTTTAGTCTGTAATAGCCTACAGTGTTTTGATGTAGTTTGCCAAGGTCCCCAAATTTATTTTGGTAAATATTTTTTTTTCTTTTAAAGATCTCAGACTGTGGTCTAAGAATCTCAGCCATGGTGCCTGACTGCTCATTCCACCAATAGACCAAAAATTTCTGACTGGGCTATAAACAGTTAGCTAGACAAGGAGGGGCCTTATACACATATACCCCAACATACATGACTCCTATGCATGCTTCAATCCAAGGGGATAAAAAGAAAGTGCACATCTTGAGTGGTGGCATATTTGGGACACCACTGAAGTATAAGGGGGAAACTTGTTCCTTCTTTGACACCAATTGTCCTGACCTCCAATGATGAGACTTCCTTGTGAGATGTGCATTGTTAGACTGTACAAGGGCATACAACACCTGTCCATGAATGCTGGGGCTCTTTGCTTTACCACAATGGGAAATTTATTAACCGATAATTAATTAAAAGGAGGATGTCATATTCAGGGAATTAAAAAGGTAAAGGTAGTCCCCTGTGCAAGTATCAGTCGTTTCCAACTCTGGGGTGATGTTGCATCATGATGTTTTCATGGCAGACTTTTTATGGGGTGGTTTGTCATTGCCTTCCCCAATCATCTACACTTTCCCCTTCAGCAAGTATTCAGGGAATTAGGCTTGCACAAAAGTAGGTAGTTAGGAGCAGAAGTGTTCAGCTCTCAGTGTTTTTCAAACTCAGGGATAATATTTCTGAACAAAGTACCTGGGACTCTTGTAGTTTTGTATTCTGTCAATAGACTGTCCTAAGACACCTTGACCAGTGAAGATCCTTCTGATAAAAGTTCAGTATTGGAAAGAAGTAGGGTTGCCAAGTCCAATTCAAGAAATATCTGGGGACTTTGGGGGTGGAGCCAGGAGACTTTGGGGGTGGGGCCAGGAGACATTAGGGGTGGAGCCAAGATCAAGGCCATGTGCCCCATTCCGAACCCATGTTAAAGTTCCCTTCCTCCCGCCTCCCCCGCCCGGGAGACTCACTTGAGGTTGTCGAGGGAGCGGACGTTGCAGGCGGCACTGCCATGCTCGCCGCCCCAGCTGCATGACTGCCCGAACATGCTGGCAGCTGCCTTACCTCGCCTCTGCTCTCCGGCTACGGCCTGGCTCCCCTCATTGGCATCACCTCTGCCAGCCCCACACTGCCATTCGGCCGCCACACACAGCTGCCCAGCTGTGGAAGGAGCCGCGCGGGACACGCCGGGAAACGTAGTCCCCGAGGAGACACCGCTCCGCAGCCAGAGAGGATGCAAGGACTATGAGTCCCAGCATGCACCTCGCAAAGGGAGACCGGACTGGAGCGAATAGCAGGTCGGCGGTGGGCGGGTCTTTGTGACCCGGAGGAAGGGAGGAGCCTGAAGCCTGCAAGGGAGGCAGGCAGGGAAAGAGTGTCTCTGTTTGAGAGAGTGGCACCAAAATTGGTGCTGTTTCCTCCCCCTGCTTCCGGATTTTTGGAGAACGGGGAGGAGGCTGCTAATTCAGGGGTCCCCTGCCGAAGGAATAGAAGGAGGAATAGTTTAACAGGAACCTTATTCTAATAACTTCTGTTCTAATAACTTCTATGCCTTTGGAAATGGCCTTAAAAACATAACTTATGGTTGTTTAGTTTTGTAACTATAGTTGTCAATAAACAGTTGAAAATCCAAAGCACAATAATTTGCTTTTTAAAAAGAAAGTATGGCACCAAATGATAAACTACTAGAGATCCTATCAGATCTTTTTTTAAAGTCCCAGGTGTGCAAGATCTATTTGTTCTGGCTTAAGAAATGGAGCTAAATTTGACCTTTATTGAACAAATTATCACACACATTTTTCAGCCATAACATTCAAGGCTATCCCATATCTGTAGAAAGGGCATGATGGACTCCTACAAAGCAGACCAATCCAGCAGGAATAGTAACATAGCAGGCACACAGGCCATTTCTCTTTCTTATCCTTGAGACAGGGACTGAATCTCGGTGAATTAAAAACAGCTTTTAGAAGTCACACACATTGCAGTTTCCTCTCATGCTGAGAAAGCAAAAATAAATAGTTCCTTTTCAAAAAGTCATTGCTGGAGAAGGTGGAGTAGGGAATCTTCATATCCTTGTTTGATTTAAGTATTTTCAGTTTGCCAGGAAGAGTGGCCTTACAATTTCCTTGAAGCATCACTGCAAATTTTTTCCTAGAAGAAAAATTAAGGAAGATTATTGGTCGTAAAATAATAGAGATGTAGACAGAAATTTACTAATGGCATTCTAGTCTGAAATTTGTCCATTTTGAAATATCAGAAACCTGGCCAATATGGTGACTTGAGGAAACTATCAGAAGCTCTCCAATATAATGGTTATTTTGGGCAGGCAGTTATCATTGGCCTGGGCTGGAATGGGCCTAATGGATCCAAAAACTGTATAAGGCATTCCCACCCACCCCATGTATACAATATCATAAACATTCTGTTAATATATAATATCCATTATGTTGTTATAAAATATGCATTAATAACCAATCTTGGCCTATTTTGCTGAAGTCCCCATTGTCTCATAATTAATATAGTAGAAAATATTCCTTCCAAGAGTTTGTATTAGAATAAAAGTACCAGGATAATATAGCTGTTTTAATTCTTAAAAAGGTATGTATGGGTAAAGATTCCACATTCCCCAAATCAGCAACCTTTGTTAATTTAGGGCCATAATTTTAACAGAAGAAGGCAGAAGCATTAGCAGTGTTGATTCTGCTCATTCCTATAACTGAAGAATTCTTCAAACACACAGAATAAAAATGAGCAAAGGTCTTTTTCTTGAAAGCACCTGGGAAAACATTTGCCCCCCCAAGTCGGAATAAAGAGATGGACACAATTAGATTGGTGAAACTATGGGCCATTTTATTAAATAACACAGCAACGGCAAGGGCAACCAAACTGCGACCAGGTCAGGGCCAGGGGTCTCCTCAGACCGCTCCCCTGCCCTTTCCAGCAAGTGAGAGACCCAGCCCCCCAGCCGGAGCTGTGAGCCACAGCTTCCGTTAGGCAGGCCCAGCAGGGAGGCTCGCACCGGAGGGCCCAGACACCAGACGCAAGTCTCAGCGAAAGGCACCCATCCAATCGAGTCTCCAGGACAATCTGCATTCACACACCTCGGGCCACACTCAAAGGTTGATCCTGCCTGACCCCTAACTCCCCCAAAGGGGGAGGCTAACTGGTCCTCCCCAGGCCGCATGGTGCCATAAACCCCGTAAAACCTGCCCTAAAAAGTGACCAAGCTATACAAAGTCACCAACCCAAGGCCAATTCCTCAATCCACTGATATGCTATGCAGGGTAGGCAAAAAACACACCCCAGTCACCAGCCAAACAGCTGGGGAGTAAAAAATTCCTACCCAGCCCCTCCACAAAAGAGGCGACCAGCAATTGCCTACATAACAAACAGGGCGGGCAGGAGGGCCAAGCACCAAGAACGAACTGACGCGACGAGGAGCGGAGGCTTCGAGGCAAGCTCTGAAGCCCCGCCCCTGTCAGACACGCCCAAAAGCGTACCGAAGCATCTGCTCTCCCTCCGGGGGGGGGGGATCTCCCCTGGGGAAGCCCCGCCCCTGCCAGACACGCCACGATGCGGCGGGCCGCAGGAGGCTCCGATGCCTCATTTGAGAGGCTCAGACTTGATATAAAAGGATGGATTCACCCACATCTTTGATTTATCAAGGACAGAGGATTGTGAGGTGCCAAAAAGTCACAAATAGGGGTACATATGGCAATATAGGTTTGTAGTTTTAATTATCTCTGTGTGAGGGGGGAAACTAGATAGTTTTTTCCTCCTTAAATTGTATGTGTACTGTATGTATTAGGCTTGTCTTCATTGTATTGTTTTATAATTCTGAAATCTGCTTTGGATGGATGTGAAATGAGTAAATAAATGTGATGGTGGTCATAATGTTATTTGCAGATTGCCATATAATGTATTACAGTGGTTTGCTCAAGGCCAGTAGAATAAACAGACAGTGGGCTTGTGTTAGTGCTATACGAAGTGATGGATGGCAATCCAGAATATGTGGTCAGCAACATTACATGGTATGAACTTCTCAGTATGGTATCTCTTACTGAAGGTGAGGATTAGCATGACTAAATTGTTAGCAGTCAGACCCCTCCTTTCACAAAAGGGGTGGTTTATAACTAGAATAACAATTTGCACACTTCCTAAAATATTTATATACTGGATTTATAGCCCTCTCTCCCCTATTCAGTAAGGGTCAGGGTGGATCACAACATTTAAAATCAAAATACAGTTGCAATCAATACTCCCTCTAAACTGTTAAGTGTTGTTAGCAAAAATTCTAGTTCATGAGCTACTGGCATTTAAGTTGTGAGCTACTGCATAAATTAGTTTGCTCTGGGGCCATTTTTCATGAGCTAAGACAAAAATGTGTGAGCTGGAGGCTAAAAAACTGTGTGCTAGCTCACACTAACTCAGTTTAGAGGGAACATTGGTTACAGTACAGTTTAGATTAAAATTAACAATTACAGTGTTAACAGTTCCTTGTCAGATGGCACAATATGGCAGATCAGGAATTGCTCCATGGTGGGAAGCCATCATTCATCCTTGACCATGTGCCTGGTGGAACAGCTCTGTCTTACATGCCCTGCAAAATTGTTTTAAGTCTTGCAGGGCCTGGGTCTTTTTGGACAGAGCATTCCACCAGGATGGGACCAGGACCAAACAGGCTCTGGTCCTGGTTGTGGATAGTCATAAGGCCTTTGGGCTGGGGATCACCAACAAGTTGTTATTAGCTGACTAAAGTGCCTTTTGGGGAAAATACCAAGAGAGGTGGTTCCTCAGATACTTTGGTTGCAGACCATTTAGGGCTTTGAAGCTCAATACCATAACCTTGAACCTGATCATAACTTGGGAGCCAGTGCAGCTGGCAGAGCACAGGTTAAATATGTGTTCTGAACAATGTCACCATAAGGACCCATGCTGTCATGTTCTAGACCAGTTGGAGTTTCTGGGTCAGCCTCAAGGGTAGCAGTATGTAGAGCAAGTATCAATAGTCCAGTCAGAAGTTGGCTATTGCATGGGTCACTGTGACTAGGTCATGGCAGGACAGGAAGGGAGCCAATTATCTAGCTTGGTGTAGATGAAGAAATGCCAGCCTACATTTGATCTGTGCCTACAGTGACAAGGACACATCCAGAAACACCCATAGACTTTTGACAGATTGGTGCTGGTATACAATCAAGAGAAGGAAGTTGGCATTCCGCTCTGGCATCACCTCAACCCAGCCATAGGGCCTTCATCTTTAATGGATTTAGTTTTATACTACTCTGCTTCAGCCATCCAACCACTGTCTCCGGGGGTGGAATTCAAACAGGAGATCCTTTGCATATTAGGCCACACATTCCTGATGTAGCCAATCCTCCAAGAGCTTATGAAAAAGAGCCCTGTAAGCTCTTTGAGGATTGGCTACATCAGGGGTGTGTGGCCTAATATGCAAAGGAGCTCCTGCTAGAATTCCATCCCCGACTGTCTCCAATCCCTCAGCCAGGGTGGCTGAAGTAGTCTTTGGTCGGTCACTCATCAACAGATATTGCTGGGTGTTATCAGCATATTGATGACAGCCCAGCCTGAAACTCCACACTAGCTGTGTGAGAGCAAAGTGTAGATGTTAAATAATATTGTGAAGAGGATTACCCCACAAGGAACACCACATACCAGTAGGTGCTTCAAAAAAGCTATTAACCTTAGTCAGAGCTTTTTATTTTTAATGGAAAAAGAGGTGTCAGAATTCTCAAGAGAAAATGAAGGAGAAACACATGGGTGCCCCTCAAGAACTTTTAAGCATATATTTTTTTAGAATTTTGTTTAAGAACATAAGAGAAGCCATGTTGGATCAGGCCAATGGCCCATCCAGTCCAACACTCTGTGTCACACAGTGGCCAAAAAAATTATATATATATATATACACACACACACACACACTGTGGCTAATAGCCACTGATGGACCTCTGCTCCATATTTTTATCTAACCCCCTCTTGAAGCTTGTAGCCGCCACCACCTCCTGTGGCAGTGAATTCCACATGTTAATCACCCTTTGGGTGAAAAAGTACTTCCTTTTATCCGTTTTAATCTGACTGCTCAGCAATTTCATTGAATGCCCACGAGTTCTTGTATTGTGAGAAAGGGAGAAAAGTACTTCTTTCTCCATCCCATGCATTAGCTTGTAAACCTCTATCGTGTCACCCTGCAGTCGATATTTCTCCAAGCTAAAGAGCCCCAAGCGTTTTAACGTTTCTTCATAGGGAAAGTGTTCCAAACCTTTAATCATTCTAGTTGCCATTTTCTGCACTTTTTCCAATGCTATAATATCCTTTTTGAAGTGTGGTGACCAGAATTGCACACAGTATTCCAAATGAGACCGCACCATCGATTTATACAGGGGCATTATGATACTGGCTTTGTTTTCAATTCCCTTCCTAATAATTCCCAGCATGGTATTGGCCTTTTTTATTGCAATCGCACACTGTGTTGACATTTTCAGTGAGTTATCTACCACGACCACAAAGTGGTCCAGAACTCCATTCCACCATGTTGCCCCAGGAAAAAAGCCCTGCCCCTAGTGCTACACCTTGTCTGGGTGTCTGGGCTAGAAAGCTTGAGGAAGTGCATGGGAGTCTGAGCTAGAAAAAGAGGGAGGTCCTACACCCAGCGCTGTAACTAAATGCCTGCAGAAACTAGGAAAGGGGAGGAGAAATAATAATAATAATAATAATAATAATAATAATAATAATAATAATAATAATAATAATAATAATAATAATAATAATAATAATTTTTTATTTATACCCCACCCTCACCGCCAAAGCAGGCTCAGGGTGGCTTACAGGACATGGTATAAACCATGTTATAACAATAAAAACAAGATAATACAGTTAAAATACAATTCATAGGTTAAATATATTAAATAAATAGTCTAAAACCAGTATAACTTAATAAATGGGGCAGAAAACAATTATGGAAATAGGATGGATATTTCTCACGCACTCCATATGACATGGTATTTGTTCGAGGATGCTTGGAAGAAAACTCAACAGCAGTCAGATGACATTGCTTCCAGTTTGGTGTAGTGGTTAAGTGTGCGGACTCTTATCTGGGAGAATCGGGTTTGATTCCCCACTCCTCCACTTACAGCTGCTGGAATGGCCTTGGGTTAGCCATAGCTATTGCAGGAGTTATGTTTGAAAGAGCAGCTGCTGTGAGAGTCCTCTCAGCCCCACCCACCTCACAGGGTGTCTGTCGTGGATGGAAAAGATATAGGAGATTATAAGCCACTCTGAGTCTCTGTTTCAGAGAGAAGGGTGGGGTATAAATCTGCAGTCTTCTTCTTCTTCTTCCTTAAAGGAGCAATGTGCAGTCTTGAGGGAAGCATTGAAAAGTGCAAGAGAAACTCAAAACCTGGCTGAGGACCAGGCGGTAACTATGGATGTTCATTCTGCCAACCTGAAACACAGAAAGCAAGCAGGAAAGAAAAGAGTGCCTAACCTTCGCAGAATTAGAAAATTCATTACTTCTGAGAACTGGAACCCTGCCACCTGGGACTGGGAGCTGTGGAATTCCATTGAGGATGATGAGAAGTGGACTGAGGGGGAAACTGAAAATGATGAAGTGGAAGCAAGACCTTTGATCATTAGCAAGGCTAAAGGACCCCCAGGAGGTCAGGCACAGGCTACACACATAGTAAGAGACTTTAGACAACAAGAGCTGTTTGAGATTGCCAAAATTAACAGACATCATCCTAATGAACTTTTGAGTCAATGGCTAGTGCGCTTATGGGACCAGGGTAGCACAGGTATGCACGTTTGTGAGCTCGCAAGAATTGCTTAACTTGGGTGCTTTGTCTACAGACCTATTAATTACTGGATATTTAAGGGGGGGCTAATGGTGCAACACAATCCATTTTTAGTTGGATTGTCATGGGAATATGTCAGAGGTTCCCTGCCCCCATGGATTGAGAAGATCATTTGCCACCCTGGCATACTATTCGAGAGGCAAAAGCACAACTCAGAGTAACAGCAGTGGAAACTGAAATTTATGCATAAGGCTTCCAGGGTCCTGACCCTATGCCTCTTTCAGCCTGCATGAGAGCAAGGTTATATGAGGAGCTCTACCCTATATGCATGGTGCTCTGTTAGCATTACTAGAGCTGGCTCAGGGTTGACCAATGGAGGATGTTGTAGTTCTTTTAGGACAACTGGGTGATGTTCCGGGGGAAAGCAAACCCCAGGCCCACCAGACAAAGAGGGGAAGGGCTAGTTAAAATGGAATTCAGGTAAGCAAAAGGCTAGGATTCAAAGGTGGCAAATGTTTAGAGAACTTCTTGAAAAGGGAGTGCAGAGAGAGAAGATAGATGGTATTCCAATGCCTGATTTGGTTAGATTGTGGAAATAAAAGTGTTTTAATAAAAAGGATACAGGCAAAGGAACTACCCAGGTTTCTCCAACAACTCCTCCAGAGGAAGAGAGTTCCTTATATCCAACTTAACCAGAGGGATGGGAAATCCCTATACCTCTAGACTAGGGGTTTAGTGCCAAGGGATTCCCTGAACCACCTTCCCACTCCCTAGAGGAAGGCCAGCCTAAGGCTTATTTCCAGGGCAAGTTGTCTTATTGCTGCCACCAGGCTAGGTTAGGTCTAGGGCCCAGCTCACCCTAATTTCCCCCCTAAAGAGCTCAACAATTTCCAGCTTCCCCAAAGCTGGCTATGATTTTTGCCTTTTCTTAAAGTAAGGCCAATAGGCATTGATGCCTGGCAAGCCACTGACACAGAGAAAGGTTAACAAAAGTTTAAGCTAAATTTTATTTAACAGGACAGGTAAATGCCAACACAGTGTAAAAGAAAATAACAAACTTTAGCTAGCTATTACCTCAACACTTGGGTTGCAGGCAGAGCCGATGAGTGGGAATAGGTGGGGTCATTGGTGGCCTAGGGCACCTTGCCAGTCCTAGACCCTTGCCAGTCTGGCTTTCGCCCGGGTCATGGGACGGAGACAGTACTGGTCGCCCTGGTAGATGATCTCCAACGGCACCTGGACTGGGGCAGTGTGGCAGTGCTGATGTTGCTGGACCTGTCGGCCGCGTTCGACACGGTCGAACATCGGCTACTGACCCGCCGCCTCACCGATGTAGGGGTGAGGGGGTCTGCCTTACAATGGCTTTCCTCCTTCCTCGAGGATCAGGGACAAAGGGTGGCAATTGGGGGCGAGCGGTCCCAGAGGCGCACACTGGACTGTGGAGTGCCTCAGGGGGCAGTTCTCTCACCAATGTTATTTAATATCTATATGCGCCCCCCTGCCCAGATTGCTAGGGCTTGGGTGCCATCAATATGCAGATGACACCCAACTCTATCTGCTAATGGACGGCTGGCCTGACTGCGTCCCAGAGAATTTAGACCTGGCCCTGCAGGATATGGCAACTTGGTTGAGGAGGAGCGGGCTGAAACTGAATCCAGCGAAGACAGAAGTCCTTTGTCTAGGTCGGGGCGCTTGGGGAGGGGAAATACCTCTCCCAGTCTTCGACGGGGCGCCGCTGAAAGCAGCGCGCCGGGTTAGGAGCCTGGGAGTCTTACTGGAACCTTCACTATCAATGGAGGCCCAGATTGCAGCCACTGCCAAGTCAGCCTTTTTCCATCTAAGACGGGCAAAGCAGCTGGCTCCCTTCCTAGAGCGCCACGATCTGGCAACGGTGATTCATGCAACGGTCACCTCAAGGCTGGATTACTGTAATGCCCTCTACATGGGGCTGCCTCTGTACCGAACCTGGAAGCTGCAGCTGGTGCAGAATGCGGCAGCTAAACTGCTGTTGGGGCTTCCCAAGTGGGAGCACATACAGCCTGGGCTACGCGAACTGAACTGGCTGCCAGTTGTATACCGGGTTCGTTACAAAGTGCTGGTCATTACCTTTAAAGCCCTATATGGTCGAGGACCTGTCTACCTTAGGGACCGTCTCTCCCCATATGAACCCCAGAGAGCACTGAGGTCAGCCGGGAAAAACTTGTTGACTACTCCCGGACCGAGAGAGGTGAAGTTGCAAAGCACCCGTAACCGGGCCTTCTCCTCTATAGCTCCGAGCCTATGGAATCAACTTCCAGAGGAAATGCGGGACCTTGAACAGTTCCGCAGGGCCTGCAAGACCATCCTCTTCCGATCGGCTTTCGCTGAAGAAGAAGGAAACTGTTAAGGAAAACCGCCATCATAAAAGCAAAAATAGTATTAGCACTTTTACTAATTAATTTTAAAAACTTAATCAGAATTTTAATTAAACTGTTTAAATGTAGTTTTATTTATCTTTGTATAATTAAGATTTGAATTATGCTGTTAGCCGCCCTGAGCCTGCTCCGGCGGGGAGGGCGGGATACAAATAAAATTTTGTTGTTATTGTTGTTGTTGGCACTGCCCCACTTGGGGGCACTACTGGGTGCCCCCTCTCTCCCTGAGGAGCTGGGCCCAGAGCTTATGTACTGTGCTCCTTGCAGTAAACAGACGGTTGCTGAGAGAGAGAAGGAGAGGAACCTCCCCAACAAAAGAGACAAGCTCACTCTTGAGAAGTATACTCTTGTTGTGGAAGTAATTTCTGAGCCTCTGTCCATCATTTTTGAGAATTTATGGAGAACAGGTGAGGTGCCAGAAGAATGAAGGTGGGCAAATGTTGTCCCCATCTTCAAGAAGGGGAAAAAAAGGAGGATCCAAGTAACTACCTACCCTTCGGCTTGATGTGTAGACATGGAAAAGTTTTAGAACAAATAATCAAAAATCAGTCCTGGAACATTTAGAAAAGATCACTGTGATTACTAAGAGCCAGCATGGGTTTCTCAAGAACCTGATCTCTTTTTTTTTTTAAGTGACTATCTTGCTGGATCAGGGGAATGCTGTAGACATCATTTATCTCGATTTTAATAAGGCTTTTGATAAGGTTCCATATACTGTTCTTGTTGACAAGTTGGTAAAATGTGGTATGGATCCTCTTACTGTTAGGTATATCTGTAACTGGTTGACAGATCACAGCCAAAGAGTGCTTGTGAATGGTACTCCATCCTCTTGTAGAGGAGTGACAAGTGAAGTGCCTCAAAGATCTGTCCTGGGACCTGTTTTGTTCAATATCTTTATAAATGATTTGGATGAAGGAATAGAGGGAATGCTTATTAAATTTGCCAATGATACTAAATTGGAAGGGGTTGCAAATACAGTAAAAGACAGAGTTGGGATACAGGGTGATCTTGACAGGCTGGAAAACTGGGCTAAAACAAATAAAATGAATGTTAGTGTGGATAAATGTAAAGTTCTGCTTTAGGTAGGAAAAATCAAATGCATCGTTATAGAATGGGAGAGACTTGTCTTGACAGCAGTCTATATGACAAGGATGTATGGGTCTTAGTGAACCATGCACTGAATCTGAATCAGCAGTGTGATGCAGTGGCTAAAAAGGCAAGTTCAACTTTGGGCTGTATCAACAGAAGTATAGTCACATGAAGTAATGGTATTGCTTTACTTTGCTCTGGTTAGACCTCACCTAGAGTACTGTGTTTCATTTTGGGCACCACAATTAGAGAAGGATATAGACAAGATGGAACATGACCAGAGGAGGGCAACGGTGAGGAGTCTGGAGACCAAGTCCTATAAGGAAAGGCTGAAGGAGCTGGGTATGTTTAGCCTGGAGAGGAAATGACTGAGAGAGTATATGAATACCATCTTCAAGTACTTGAAGGGCTGTCATATAGAGGATGGTGCAGAATTGCTTTCTGTTACCCCAGACAGTTGGACCTGAAGCAATGGGTTGAAATTAAATGAAAAGAGTTCCAGCTAAACATCCTGTGGAATAGGCTTCCTTGGGAGGTGGTGGGCTCTCCTTCTTTGGAGGTTTCTAAACAGAGGCTAGATGACTGTCTAACAGCAATGCTGAGTCTGTGAATTAGGCAGATCATGAGAAGGAGGGCAGAAAGTATTGCATCAGTTCTTAGTTCTTGTGGCCCTTTCTTGCGTACCCAGAGAAATGTTGATTGCCACTTTAAGGTCAGTCAGCAGTTTTTCTCCAGGCTAGTTTGGCAAGGAATTCTAGAGTTTTTTGCCACCTTCTGGGCATGGAGCAGGGATCACTGGGGATGTATGTGTGGAGGGGAGATGTTTGTGAAGTTCCTGCATTGTGAAGTGGGTTGGACTAGATGATCCTGGGGTCCCTTCCAACTCTATGATTTTATGACTGTACTAGTAGGGTGATAAAAACTCTCACACATCATTGTCCATCCCCCAAAAGCCCACTAAACTATCGTTTTTCTGGTAAATAGATCCACCTGCCCCAGGGTACATTTTGTCCTATATCTGAAGCACCCCACTTTCCAGGAGTGTACAATTGTTGTGTGACCACACCCACACCCACTCTGATGGCTCTTCTTCTGCATCATGAAATACTGGTCATTTTGCTGCTCAACTTAGAGCTCCCATGAACTTCCACATGATCGGCAATTATCGCCCTTCCCAAAAAAAGCTTTCCCTGTCCCCCCCCCCCCCCGCCCCGATCTCCTCTTTATTAGCTCTTGTATGTATATTTAGTGTGGAGATGTATGCATTTCTGTCAATTTCTATTTTCTTTTAATAAAAAACCTTTCCAGTTGAACATATGCCTTGTTTATTTTGACAGTTCTCTTAAAGAGAAAAAAATCAGTATATACATAGATGGAGAATCCCAGTTACTCCCTATTGCTCTGTCTGCTTAAAGCTACTTTTTTCCAAATTAATTAGGAGACTGCCTCTTTGAGTAACAGAATGACTCAGTGATGTAAAACAATTTGGACATTGAACATGAAGACACCAGGGATAAAGTTAGGTTAGAATCTTCCCTAATATCTTGTTTTTCAATAAGAAGGGAATTTTTGATGGAGAGGCAGCATTGAATGAAGTACCCTTCTCATCTGTATTTTTGTAATCATGCAGTTTTATCATGTGATATTTCTTAATGTATAGGTCAGCTCTGACTTCTTAATCAAGGATAGAGTCTGTGCACAAATATAACTGGATCCTTCAAAAAAATTGAACACAGTGCCCTAATATAAGTTTTATGGTCAGCCAAACAACACCTCAACAGCCAGAATCCTTATTTATTTTGTTTCAAAATGCAACTTTTTATTGCATTTGTTGCTCATTTTACAACTTTCCCGCACTATTTTCATGTCTGATTTCTCCCTGTCATAAAAGATGATAATTTTTTGTTAGGATGTATAAATCTGTATTTATTCAAGCCAAATATAAACAAACTAAATACATTTATTTCCTCTAAGCTTTTAAATTAATTCAGGAATAATTGAAATGTAACAGACAAGCTTGCACTGTGCACCAACACCTGGGTGCACTGATATTATAATTTGTTATTACTGTTGTTGTCAACAATGACAGCTATTTATTTATTCTTTTTTTTCAAATTTATATTCTGCCCTCCCCACAAGCAGGCTCAGGACAGATCACAAAAAGTAATTAGGTCATTTAGCACCACATCGCAAGCATAGACAAATTAATAAATAATTAAAATACATCACACACACGCAAAAAAATTAAAAACAGATTTCACTATTTGTCGTGCACACAGTCTCAAAAACTGGTGCCACTGGACTCTGAGGTTTGCATGGAAGTAGTCCATCCAGGCTGCATGGAAGTAGTGTGTTCAGCAGAGGAGGACAACTTTTTATTGAATGCCCGCCACTTCAGCCAAAGACCTGGTGAAACAGCTCTGTTTTACAGGGCCTATAAAAGGTCCTGCAGGGTCCTGATCTCACACGGGAGTATGTTCCACCAGGCCAGGGTCAGGGCAAAAAAAACCCCTGGTCTTGACTAAGCAGATGTCCCTTAGGCAAGTGACAGCAGATCTTGATTGATAGAATGCAAGGCTCTTCAGGACACAGGTCTTCAGGAGGCAGTTCCTCAGGTATGTCAGTCCAAGGCCACATAAGGCTCTGAAGGTCTCAGGTTGTGCAAGGCTTCTGAGCTATAAAAATAACCACCTTAACAATAGGAAAGGAAGGAAAGGTCCCCTGTGCAAGCACCAGTCATTTCTGACTCTGGGGTGACGTTGCTCTCACAACATTTTCACAGTAGACTTTTTATGGGGTGGTTTGCCATTACCTTCCCCAGTCATCTACACTTCCCTCCCCCCCCCCCCCCCCAGCAAGCTGGGTACTCGTTTGTAATGTACTCAGTGACGAGACGTGTTGAAGGCAACATACTTTATTAGCTGGTACATCACAAGAGGGTGAAAGGCGGGCCGGGTCCCACTTTATATACAAAGCCCGGAACAACCCTCAGACTGGCCAGGTCCAATCCTGGCCAGGTCCAATCCTGGCCAGTTAAACTTCCCGCCACAGATCTTAATTGGCGGAGTAGTTTCACGCGCTACATCCAGTGACCAGGGACTTCCTCTGGTCACCTCTGTAGCGTCCGCTGTGCAGTACTTCCAGATTGCATAACAAGACACAACATCATTTTACCAACTTTGGAAGAATGAAAGACTGAGTCAACCTCAAGCCAGCTACCTGAAAACCCAGCTTCTGCCAGGGATCGAACTCAGGTCGTGAGCAGAGCTTAGGACTGCACTACTACAGCTTTAACACTCTGTGCCACGGGTCTCTTACCTTAACAATACAGGACAGTTTTACCAGCTTTAAAAGTGAAACTCTTGTACAATTTGTTTCAGCCAGGCCTTTAGCCACAGGGGGCTCTGGGGCACCACTCCTGACTTTCACCCGAAAGCCCCCAACTCAGGGCTTCCATCTGAAAGCCCCTGACCTGCTACCTGACTGAAGTCTTCGTCTGGGAGCTTGCTGCTGGGCTCAGGAGGCCAGGCTGTGCTGCGGTGGTAGCTTCCACTGCCATCCAGGGCTCACTGGCCAGGCTTGCAGGGCCAGGGATATGCTGCAGTGGCAGCTTCCTTGAGCCAACTGCTGCTGGCTGGGTAGCAGCGGAGACTGCGAAGGGAGGGAGATTTGGGTGGCTCAGGCTAAGTGAGGAAGCCTGCAGCATGCTGTGGGCAGCTGAGCCAGCCCCAAAACTCACCTTCACTTGACAGGGTGGGAGGAGTCACTAGGTAGGGCCCTGGAGTCACCAGAGCTGCTACTGCCTGCCAGGTCCCAGCACCTGATGGAGAGCACACCTGAAGGACCCTTACTGCCCTCCCTTTACCTGGGGAAACAAGGGTGCAGCCACCTCTCCCCTCTCTCCAAATCCATGTCTCTGTGTGCAAAGGAACTGTCTGAATGGAAACCGAGCCGCTGTCATTGGCCACACTTCCCCCCTGGCTCTTTTTCCCTGAGAGAAGGGGAGAGTTGCTGGATGGTGCAGGTCTGCCAGTGCTTGAAATGAGCTCTCTGTGCAGCCTTGTTCCACTTCTCCCCCAAAAGAGAGCTCTCCATGTCTGAGGCATTTTCCCAGAACTGGGTTCCTTCCCAAAGCACTACAGGCATCCTCTTTCCATTAAGGCACACCAGGCTCCACTCTGTGTGGATTCCAAGGGGTGAGAATGGGGAGAGTATAGGCTCACTTATGGGAAAGTGAGGTAACTGCTTGATTCTAGCCTGGGGGGATGCTGCATGAATGGATGGGGTGGCCATGCAGGGACATGGGCTAGAGCAGTGTTTCCCATTTGCAGGGTCATGACCCAGTACCAGGCCACGAAAACCTCACTACAGGGTCACAAGAAAAGCCAAAGCTAGCCCTGCCCCCAGCAAAGCATGCTCTGCTTCCTTCCTTCCCCGTCTGTGTTGTGCAGAGAAAAGCTAGCCTTGAAGACTGACACAGCCTGCAAAGCCTGCGCTCCATTTGGCTTCCTTCCTTCTCTCTGTTGTGCAGAGAGGAGCTGAACTGCCTCTCCTTCCTTCTCTCCCCCTCCCAGTGTTTAAAAGAAAAGCTGGAGTCCACTGAAGTGTTCTTCAAGGTATGAGCTTTCATGTGCCTTGCAGTATGCTCTTTTGGCGAGATTTCCCTGGGAGGCCTGGGCGGCAAGGAAGGAGGGAATGTTTTTTTCAGCCAAGAGGGGTGGGGAGTGGGCATTCCAGTAGCTATTTTTTTTAACCAAATGACCCCTGGGCAGAATTGTTGCTGGCTGCGGTCATCTGATGGTGAGAAAGGGTTTTCCCCCCCTCCCCCCTTCTTTCTTTCTTTCTTTCTTTCCCTGCAAGTGATGCTCTGTCTGTATTCTTGGTGCTGGGAGGGGGGGGAAGCAACAGTGGGAGGGCTTCTAGTGCCCTGGCCCCACTGGTGGACATTCTGGCGCTTTTGGGGCATTATATGAGAGAATTTTGGACTGGATAGTCCACTGGCTTGATCCAACATAGCTCCTCTTATGTTCTTTCTTTCCATGTCTTCTTTTCCTCTCCTTCCATTTCATTCTTTCCCTTTCTTTCTCTTTCCTTCCATTTTTACTGGATGAAACTTTTCTGTTCATCATACTGTTGTTGCAGACATAGGAGCTCTGCCAATGAAAAGTTGGCAACCCCAGTTGTAGCCAACTGGCCTTTCTATGAGATTTCTGTGTGAGTGAGTGATAGTGAGAGGTGTGGGGCAGAAAGAGATTATTGGAGATTACTGCAGTACATCTCAACAGCACTGTAAGTGATGGTACTATGAACTTGTCATCATTTTACTGGTCCTGCTTTTAACAGCTGTCTGACACCAAAATTAAACTCCTCCTGTAGATATTAAAAAGGATGAAAGAAATTCACTGGCAAAATATCTGCAAAACAGGTTGCTTTTAAAGGCATGGGAAACACAGCCAGTAAAAAGCTGCAGGCCCCTCATAAATATCCTTTTTGAGATGACTGCAGAAAAGCTTGTATGAACTTCATATAACTGGAAAATAATTCATTAATTGCAGTACAATTCTCTCTACCTTTCACAGCAATTTTCCAGTGTTTCAGCCAAAGAAAAGCATGAAAAATAGCTGTCGAAAGATTTTCTTGAAACCATGCAAGCTTGGTTATAGCTTGAGTCAGGGTTCCAGTGGTAGCAGCTGAAGGAAGGGCCTACTAAATGTTTCAGCATATTTTGAGGTAGAACATCTGCCAGGGCCTAGTGTGGGTGATACACAGTGCTGTCATTCCTGATGGCAATGGCAACAGCACTCCCAACTGCATACACTGGCCAGTGCTGTTGAGGAAGGGGTGTGTAGGTGGTGCAGGCAATTGAACGTGGGCATTACGAATGCTTGCAAGCTGGAGAAGAACACACAAACAGATAGGTGCATGCAGGTGTGGGAGTGGAAAGAGAGGATCACCCCCATTTTGGCTCAGCATGAGTTTCAGAGAGATTTTTCTGAAAATGAAGTTACTTCAGAAGAAGAGGCAGAATTTGGGGGAGTGCCCTGGAAGTGACTTCACAGGTAAAGGTGGTGTTTTGGTTCAGTGTGCCTCGGAAGTGACATCACTTTGCCCTTGACACCACAGGAAATGACATAATTCCTGTCTTCCAGCTCCACCCCCAAAGTCTCTTGGTTCCACCCCCGAATTTTAGTGGGCCACAAAGGAGAAGTGTAAAAATAACTGGGCCACAGGAAAAAAAAGTTTGGGAAACTCTGCTTTAAAGGATAGTGATTTGCTTTAAAATTAAAGAGAGACTTAAGATGTTATTTGGATTATGGTCAATGAATCAACCTAATTTATAGTAAAGAAAAATAGTATGTATGTAAAAGAAAATAAATCAAGTGGGATGACTTCTAGGTGCCTCCACACCCTTCTTTTGAGTGCACTTTTTGGTAATTGTCAATGAATAACTCTGCAGTTAGATCACATTCACTCTCTTCTAGTTTCATGCTCAGGGATATACAGAGACTATAAAGGACTATTCTCTGTCTGAGCCTCTCAATAACTTAAATATTATTCGATATTTATGACACATTAATTTTATAAACTCTCTGCATTATTGTGCTACATTCAATGAAATACACTAGTGCAGTTAGTAGTATATCATGAGAACAAATAGGAAATCAATTCTAATGCTGCCCCCCCACCCTTTCTGGACATTATTGAAACTGTGTCTAGTTGCTCTATGAAGTTACTAAAGGCTCTCCAGACAAAGGAAAAATAACTGCATTCTTTTTTGAAGAGTTATTGCAGCAGCAGTACTAAACAGTATCAGTGACATAATAGGTTTGATCCAGCACTCTAATTTGAGGTTTGCAGGATATTCCCCTCATCCACCACCCTCAACCCATTTCCAGTCTTAGGAAAGCTTATTACCTGTGTCCAGGGAATTCTGGGCACTAATATCTGTAGTAGTCTGGTGGCTGAAGCAGGGAGAGAGAAGTAGGGACAAAATTGCTCATTTCTCTTCCATGAATGGAATTCACTTTAACCAAGAGGTGGAAAGGACAATCTCATTCCATTCTCTCTCCACACTTCAGCCCCTTGACCGGTCCAGCTCTTAGTAAGTGCCAGTTCCATTACCCCAAGAATGAACTTTCCCAGGATTGGAAATATTCCAGGGGGAAGGGAGAGTGGGGAAGGTCCTGGATTGTCAGAGTTTTCCACTGGTGGTTCTCAAAATCCAAGTCAGTATTGTGTCCTTTGTATTGAATGATGATGAATAGGGGTGTGCAATTTTTTTCTCTGTATTTTTCAGTTTGGTTCTCTTGGACCTGAAAAAAACCAGAATCCAATTATAGTAAAGTATTTTGATCTGGGAGTTTTCAGAAATCCCAATTTTTTTTTGGGGGGGGGGCAATAGACCCAGACTGAAAAACACTGAGGAAAAGAAAGCAGGAGCAAAGCTGCTAAAAAGAGCTGAGAGGCAGCTCAGTTGGGGCTCTTTTGGGTGGTCCCTTTAACCCAGACTGCTCAAAAGAGCTTGCCAAGGAGCTGATCCTATGAGAAGAATTCTCACCACGAGCTCTGCTGGGGCTCTGCTGAGCAGTTCAGTTTAAACACAGAATAATGTGCATTGCCAACTGAAGGGGGCAGACAGGTGAAACAAATGGTAAGCTTAACTTCTTTAGCAGCTTTTTAGGAGGCACAACTCAGTTGTGAGACCTTAAAGGAATATCATTTGAAAGTTGATGCTCCACCACCAGAGTCAGATGAGACTGTGACTGCTCGGTCTGTGTGGGGTGATGGCTGGTCGTACCGAGAGTACTTACCTAAAAATCATCTATCAGGTGCTGAGCCAGTTTGTCAGCTCATGGTGCCTAAAGAATGCAGAAAGAAAATCCTTAAGGTGGTGCATGACATACCTTTTACAGGCCACCTGGGTATAAAAAATACTTTGGCCAAGATAACCAAGTCCTTCTTTTGGCCTGAGTGGCTTATAGTGTGCACAATAATTGTGGCACCTATGAAATCTTCCAGGAAGGGGGATTTCCTAAAAGATCATTCCAGGGCACCTTTGTATCCATTTCCAGTTATCGGCCAAGTTTCCCAATGGATTTTCATTAATATCCTTGGCCCTATGCCTAAATCTAAGTTTGGTAAGCAATTTGTTTTGCTGATTGTGGATCATGCAAGTTGTTTTCCTACTGCATTTACTACGAGTTCAGTTACTGTGCAGTGTGTGGCTAGAGCCTTGCTGAAGTTCAGTGCAACCTTTGGATTGCACAAACCACAAACTTACATGAACCACCATTTTCCTAGACCAGTTCATGGTTCTTTTGGTTCATTTAGTTTGTGATGTAGTGGTACAGCACCCTCAAGAGTTAGAGATGCCAAGCTCGTAAGAAGTCTTCAGCCAGCTCCCCTCCACTCGACCTTCAAGTTTGGCAAAGATTGAAATTGGGCTATCTGAATTATAGCCCCCCCCAAAGCAGGAGCCCCCAGGAAATCACAGCTGTAGCTTCTGGTTTAGTCCTGAAACCAAAGCAAGGAACACCTTCTCAGCTGAGAGGTGTTTAAAAGGAGGAGGGGAAAAGAGTCCCTCAAAGCCTCCCTTAAATCAGCCACACAGCCAACAATTCTTCTTCTGCTCCCATAACAACTAAATTAACTCTTCTGACTTCATGCTGCAAAGTGAAAGCAGATGAGTCAGGGTGTGGTATTATACTGGTAATATTGTGATTGGCTCCCAGAGCTGCCAATCAAGCTTTGGACAACTGCTTTGGGTGGTTTCAGGGCTCTCCGTGGCTGTGTTCAGATAGGCAACAAAAGCCTCCAGGGACAGGAGAGCACCCCCAAAAAGCATATCCAAATATGCACATCTGCCTGCCACCCTGCTGCTGCCCTTGACTGGTCCCCAACTTATCTCCAGCCAGCTCAAAAAGCTTGTAAATTAGGGATGGGCATGTGGTACCTTTTCAAGTAGTACCTTTTTGCTGGGGCACCTCTGAGCTGCTTCCCTGGCTGTCTGGATGGCTGGAAAGCTCCTGGAAAACACCCGGGGAGCCGTGGACAGGGTACATGAGTACTCTGGATGCTCCCTCAGGGTGCTCGTGGCCTGTCCCTGTTCTGCAGGCTGTCTGGATGCTTTGGTGCACTTCAGTTTTCACTGGCTCACTTCTGGGGTGGCATGCTGCTACCCTGAGCCAGTGGTCTGGACTCAGCCCACAAGACCACCTCCAGTTTTGCCTAGGAATTGATCGAATCAATGCCAGGCTGTCTGGAGAACAAACTACAAAAACAAACCACACACACCTCCTTGGAAAAAAGGTGGTTTGTTTTTGGGTTTGGGAATGACATGACCAAACAAACCAGTTCATGCTCAAACAATGTTTCATTTTTTTTTTGTTCATGTCCATCCCTAATGTATAAGCTTTCCAAGGCTTGGCAGGATTTTCTAGACTGTTTGTTGCCCACTTTAGTCAAGTTGCTTCACCTTTATCTGATTTATGCAGCAAGAAAGCACTTGTTAATGTCATCTGGATACCTGAATGTCAACAGGCCTTTGAGAATTTAAAACAGAGACTGTCTCAAGCACCTATTTTGATTCCACTAGATTATGACAAGCCCATTGTGGTCCAAACCGATGCTTCTTCCAGTGGTGAAGTTTTGTTACAGAGTGGGGTGGATGATGAACTTTACCCTATTTTTTTATTAGAAAGTTATTGCCAAGGGAACAGGCCTATCTGATAGTGGAAAAGGTGTGTCTTGAGGTTGTGTGGGCCCTAAACAAGTTGAAACCTTATCTGTGTGGTGTTAAGTTCTTCCTGGGAAAAAATAATAACCCCTTGTCTTTCGTCCAGAGAATGAAGGGAAACAAGGCTAGGATGCCTTAAATCTTCAAGATTTCAGCTTTGTGATTACTCAGATTAAAGGTAGCTAGAATGTGGTGGCTGACAACTTGTCACACATAGAGAGTGAGTAAATCTTATAAAATGGATTTTCAGTAGTTTTTGCTTCAAATATCTGTTCTATACTTTGCTTATTGTATTCATGCTGCTAAATCAACATTAATCTACTTTGCTTCATTTGACTATATATATAGATTCTTGGTTTGTTATAGAGAGCTTCAGCCATGGTCCAATCCTGGCAGAAGCCAGGTTCAGATAGCAGGCTCAAAGTTGGCTCAGCCTTCTATTCTTCCAAGGTCAGTAAAATCAGTACCCAGCTTGTTTGCCTTTCCCAGTCATTTACACTTTACCCCAATGGTAACCCCCCCCCCCCCATAAGAAAAAGTCTGCCAAGAAAACATTGTGATGTGATGTCACTCCATGGGTCAGTAATGACTTGGTACTTGCACAGGGGACTACCTTTACATTTTGGCTAACCAGTGAAAAACACGTAGAAAGTCCCAGATTCAGTATCTAGCTTATTCTGTTACAGGATCCCAGATACAGACATGCTGAGAAAGCTCTCACTTCCAGTTTTAAGACTTGCTGCCTGCCTGTTAAAGTGGGCAATACTAGGCTACAGGGATCAATGGTCTAAGTCAGTTTCAGGCAGTTTTATATATTTCAAATATGACAGTGGTTATATTTTCCATTGCTTGAACTGAAGTGAGAGGGACTCAGCAGATGACTATAACGGTCATGTTCCTACTTAAGATAGCAGGTCACTAAATAGCAACCTATAATAAACAATTAACCGCATTTTTCCAGATAACCCATAACAGCACCATCCTAAATAGAATTCTATCTTTCAATGTCAATTGAAGAGAATGAGCTTACAAAAAGGTAATTCTGCTTAGAATGGCAGTGTAAATCAATTTTAACTAAGATTTTCCTGAAAATGTAATTCATTTTTAATGGATCTTGAGCTCCTAGCTTTCTTCAGAACTGCCACTACTCACTTTGCAAAAATGTAAACAACTTCCATGCTCCTTCAGAGCATGTTGTCATTGTGAAATCAAGAATTTCAGTGACAAGTCAGATGAGCCTCTTCAACCATTCTCTGATACACTTATTGCTTGAAAATATCCCACAATACCTAAAAGTGGATTATTCAGGAGGGATTTTTTTTTACAAAGGCAATAGGGCTATACTAATGAAATTTTATATAATGAAGTTCAAGAAGTTTCTCCAACAAAGGAAAAAGGATTATTAACTATACTACTGTGCATGAACAAATATCTGTTGCTATATATATTATCCTACTATGTATGTAATTTCTGCATTGTTTAACATGTTGTGTTAATACTTATGTGTTGTTTGTACTTTATTTCTGCTTTTTTTCATATTTCTGCTTGGTTCTAGTGTTCCATGAACTGATTGCATTACATTGCTATTAGGTTTCCCATCCCATTGATTGCATTGATTTACACTGTGTAATCTGCCTTCAGCCCCACTTATAAAGGCAGTCTGTGAGTAATGCAAATAAATGAATGAATAAGCAGCTAGCAAAATTGGAATTCAATCAATTTTTTAAAAGAACGCTGTTCATTATTGTTGTGCAGCCCCAGAAGAAGATTAATCTCTCACTGAGCATGAATGGGCAGTTTTCACAGCGGAAGGTGGTAAGTGATGGGATACCACAGGGTTCTTACTATTGCCAAGAGAGCAGGTCTGCATGATGGTGGAAAAGTAGTGTCTTTGTACTGTTCATTAGTGATCTGGACTTTAGAGTATGCTATGTTTGTGAATGGCACTAAATTGTTCAGGGTGCTGATGTTGTTAGATCTGTCGGCTGCATTCGACACGGTCGACTATCGGCTACTGACCCGCCGCCTCGCCGATGTAGGGGTTGCCCGGAGGCAACTGGTTGAGTCTGAGTGGGCTGAAACTGAATCCAGCAAAGACAGAGGTCCTTTGCTTGGGTCGGGGCACTCTGGGGAGGGAAATACCTCTCCCAGTTTTTGACGGGGTGCCACTGAAAGCAGCGTGCCGGGTCAGGAGCCTGGGAGTTTTACTGGAGCCTTCATTATCAATGGAGGCCCAGATAACAGCCACTGCTAAGTCAGCCTTTTTCCATTTGAGGTGGGCAAAGCAGTTGGCCCCCTTCCTAGAGCGTCAGGACCTAGCAACAGTGATCCATGCAATGGTCACCTCGAGACTAGATTACTGTAATGCCCTCTACATGGGGCTGCCTCTGTGCCGAACCCGGAAGCTGCAGCTGATGCAGAACGCGGCTGCTAGACTGTTATTGGGGCTCCCAAAGTGGGAGCACATACAACTGGGGCTGCGTGGACTGCACTGGCTGCCAGTTACATACCGGATTCGTTACAAAGTGCTGGTTATCACCTTTAAAGCCCTATATGGCCGAGGACCTGCCTACCTGAGGGACAGTCTTTCCCCATATGAACCCCAGAGAGCACTGAGGTCAGCAGCGAAGAACCTGCTGACTATCCCTGGGCCAAAAGAGGTAAAACTACAGAGTACCCGTACTCGGGCTTTCTCTGTAGTGGCTCCACACCTATGGATAATTATAATGATATCTGTTCACAGGTCATTGCCTTTTCTCCTTCTCTGACTCTTTAGTGCCATAATATTCTACAGCATCAAGTCTGCTTCCCTCCACCCCACCAAATATCTTTTAGTACTTTTCGGTGTCAGCAGGTGCCTCACAGTGACTGACTAGGCCTGCACTGCAAAATCTTAGCAAGACAGGTCTACTAGTCTCTGCAGAGTTCAAAGCTCTGTGATATCTTTTTTACCTGTCAGCATCTGTCCATAATTTAGATTTCTCAAGCTACAGTATGTGGGTACTGCTTACTTACATTTTAAGTTTTATTTCCTTGCTCTTTGAAAGAATGAGCTTGGCTCCAGGACACATCAATCAAGTATTGTTATATAACCATTTTCTGTCACGTTTAAGAAACTGACACCATGATATTCAGGGTGAGTTCTTTTAATTATAATATTTAAAAAAATAGAGATGGCATTTTATTATAGTAAGCCAGGTCTGCATGGCTTACAGCCTACCAAGTTCAGCACAGTCTACCAGCCATGAGTTTTCCCTGAAATGTGTTGACAACTCTGTTTCTTTTTACAGTTCGTAGACTTTTGATGTCAGAAAAAGTAGAGGCCTTGAGATGTCACATGGTCAACACATTTTTGAAGATAGGCTTTCATACATGGTTAGCGTGCTGCATTCAGCTCATTAAGTGACAAACTGCATTGGCCTGACTGGCTTTAAAAGCAAGTGATACAAGCTACTGCTGAGGAGACCAGGCTTGGGTGGGACTCTGGACTATGGGGGTACCTGTAATGGGTGATCTACTCAATTATCCACAATACCTGAAATCAGCTGCAAAGCTAGGAATTTTAAAGTTGGGGGGCATTTAAATTATTTAGGGGGTACTGACTAAATAAATTAAAGTTAATTTAATTAGTTCACTCTAAGCCATCCCCTCTCCCTCTCCAAGGATGATTATTGATGTTAGGCAGGCATAAACATTCCTTAAGGGATGAGCCAGCCCCCACTGGGCACTGACAACCTCCACAGCCTTCTGGAGAGTTGAGCAACAAGCTACCCACGACCAAGGCAAGGCCATAAACTTAAAAATTGCCTGCATGGGTGGGGGAAGGGAAAGACTGCATTCTGCCTTCCTCTCTAGCCCAGGGTTTCCCAAACTTTTCTTTCCTGTGGCCGGGTTATTTTTATACTTCTCCTTCGTGGCCCACTAAAATTCGGGGGTGGAACCAAGAGACTTTGGGGGTGGAGCTGGAAGACAGGAATTATGTCATTTCCTGTGGTGTCAAGGGCAAAGTGATGTCACTTCCGAGGCACACTGAACCAAAACACCACCTTTACCTGTGAAGTCACTTCCAGGGCACTCCCCCAAATTCTGCCTCTTCTTCTGAAGTAACTTCATTTTCAGAAAAATCTCTCTGAAACTCATGCTGAGCCAAAATGGGGGTGATCCTCTCTTTCCACTCCCACACCTGCAAGCACCTATCTGTTTGTGTGTTCTTCTCCAGCTTGCAAGCACTCCTAATGCCCACGTTCAATTGCCTACACCACCTACACACCCCTTCCTCAACAGCACTGGCCAGTGTATGCAGTTGGGAGTGCTGTTGCCATTGCCATCAGGAATGACAGCACTGTGTATCACCCACACTAGGCCCTGGCAGATGTTCTACCTCAAAATATGCTGAAACATTTAGTAGGCCCTTCCTTCAGCTGCTACCACTGGAACCCTGACTCAAACTATAACCAAGCTTGCTTGGTTTCAAGAAAATCTTTCGACAGCTATTTTTCATGCTTTTCTTTGGCTGAAACACTGGGAAATTGCTGTGAAAGGTAGCAGAGAATTGTACCGCAATTAATGAATTAATTTCCAGTTATATGAAGTTCATATAAGTTTTTCTGCAGTTATCCCAAAAAAGATATTTATAAGGGGCCTGCAGCTTTTTACTGGCTGTGTTTCCCATGCCTTTAAAAGCAACCTGTTTTGCAGATATTTAGCCTTTGAACAGAGAGAAGGGTGCTCCAAAGAGTGACGAGAAGAGCACGAAAGATTTGTGGATGTTCTCTCCCCTCATTGGTGGATCTGTATAATATGGCATGTAAAAGGAAGATACAAATGATCCTAAGGGACCATACACATCTGGGCCATTTGCTTTTTGAGATCTTACCGTCAGGTAGACGATATAGAGTGTTGAAGGCTAGGACAAACAGATTTAAGGACAGTTTCTATCCAAGTGCTGTAGTTAGGTTAAATGCAGGGTTATGAAGGATTATCTGTTTTAGATGTATTTAATGGTTTAAATGGTTTTAATGGTTTTATGAATGTTTAATGGTTTTATGAATGTTTATTTAATGGTTTAAATGGTTTTAATGGTTTTATGAATGTTTATCCGTTTTAGATGTATTTAAATGGTTTTAATGGTTTAAATGGTTTAATGGTTTTAGATGTATTTAAATGGTTTATGAATATGTGTGTTTGATGTGTTGGTATGTTTGTGGAAGAGCACCTCATTTCGTTGCTCTCTTTTTGTTGAGAACAATGACAATAAATTCATCTATCTATCTATCTATCTATCTATCTATCTATCTATCTATCTATCTATCTATCTATCTATCTATCTATCTATCTATCTATCTTTCATCCCTTTTAATATCTACAGGAGGAGTTTAATTTTGGTGTCAACTGTTAAAAGCAGGATCAGTAAAATGGTGCCAAGTTCATAGTACCATCTCTTCCAGTGCTGTTGAGGTATACCGCAGTAATCTCCAATAATCTCTTTCTGCCCCACACCTCTCCCTCTCACTCACACAGAAATCTTATAGAAAGGCCAGCTGGTTACAACTGGGGTTGCCAACTTTTCATTGGCAGAGTTCCTATGTCAGCAACAACAGTATGATGAACAGAAAAGTTTCATCCAGTAAAAATGGAAGGAAAGAAAGAGAAAAAAAGAAAGGGAAAGAATGAAATGGAAGGAGAGGAAAAGAAGATATGGAAAGAAAGAACATAAGAGGAGCTATGTTGGATCAGGCCAGTGGACTATCCAGTCCAAAATTCTCTCATACAATGCCCCAAAAGCACCAGAATGTCCACCAGTGGGGCCAGGGCACTAGAAGCCCTCCCACTGTTGCTTCCCCCCCTCCCAGCACCGACAATACAGACAGAGCATCACTTGCAGGGAAATAAAGAAAGAAGGGGGGGAGGGGAAAAAAGCCTTTCTCACCATCAGATGACCCCAGCCAGCAACAATTCTGCCCAGGGGTCGTTTGGTTAAAAAAAATAGCTACTGGAATGCCCACTCCCCACCCCACTTTGCTGAACCCCCCCCCCCCCCTCTTCCTTGCCACCCAGGCTTCCCAGGGAAATCTCTCCAAAAGAGCATACTGCAAGGCACATGAAAGCTCATACCCTGAAGAACACTTCATGGGTCTAAAGTGCCAGTGGACTCCAGCTTTTCTCTTAAACACTGGGAGGGGGGGGGAGAAGGAGAGGCAGCCCAGCTCCTCTCTGCACAATACAGAGACGGGGGAAGGAAGGAAGCCAAACAGAGCTCAGGCTTTGCACCCTGTGTCAGTCTTCAAGGCTAGCTTTCTTCTGCACAACAGAGAGACGGGGGAAGGAAGGAAGCCAAACGGAGCGCAGGCTTTGCAGCCTCTGTCAGTCTTTGAGGCTAGATTTTCTCTGCACAACAGAGAGATGGGGGAAGGAAGGAAGCAGAGCATCCTTTGCTGGGGGCGGGGCTAGCTTTGCTGGGGGTAGGGCTAGCTTTGGCTTTCCTTGTGACCCAGTAGTGAGGCTTCCGTGGCCCGGTTCCAGGTCATGACCCTGCAAATGGGAAACACTGCTTTAAAGAAAACGTGAGGGCTATATGAAATTGCTTATTAGACAAAAAATGTATTCAATTATAGTAATCTTTACTTTTATTTCTTATTCATTATAGAAAAGGTTTTTATTTTGTGCATGATCAGAATAAATCACCTTGTGGTCTGTCTCCTCCAAGCTATGAAGCTATAGTAGACAGGATGAAAACTTCTAACAGAATGCATGTCATGAATGCATAGCAATGAGTCTAATAGGCCACCTATTGAGATCCATGGATGCTATATATCAGGGGTGGTCAACAGTAGCTCTCCAGGTGTATTTTGCCTACAACTCCCATCAACCCCAGCCAGCATGGCCTATGGCTAGGGCTGATGGGAGTTGTAGGCAAAAAACTTCTGGAGAGCTACTGTTGGCCACCCCTGCTATATATAGCCTATTTAAAATGTCTTTTACAATGAAACTACTGTGAGATTTTATTGGTGGTGGTGTTACATTAGATTTATATCCCACCCTCCCCACAAAGCAGGCTTAGTGTGGATTTCCTTATAATTACCAAAAAGCACTTTAATTTGGTTGAATATAGAGTTGTAGTGACTGATGGATTCAGCCTGTTGGAAGAAATAGAGCATCAGACTAGCTGGACTTTGATCTGATCCAGAATGGCAGTTCTTTTATATTTCTGTGTCTGGGAATTTCAGAATCTGCATATGGCTTTTGATATTTGACAGAGCAGGAAAGGGTCTATCATTGTAGCAGAGGGTCTGTCTTAGTAAAAAAAGAATTGGACAGTTGAAGTGACACCCCCTTCTGCTTCAAAAAACATTATAGAGTGAGGACTGCACGTGAGCACATCCCTGGCAATAGATGGCCACATATAGCACCAGTTCTTAACTTGCCAAAGCAGGAATTTGGCTAGCTTAGAGGTAGCAAGTGGGCTGTCAATCACTTCCTCTAGGCCTGCCACAAAATTTTTGGTAAGGTGACCAATTCAAGGGACCTAAACCCATGGAGCTTTTAAAGCTACTCTAAGTCCTTCAAATTCATTGCTGTGATTTTGGTTGTAACTCAAAGAAAATGTTGTGCTTATGAGCCCAATTATTCTGTTTTTCTTTTTTTTAAAAGCCCAAAGAAAGAAACAAACCCCTTATTTTATACATTAATTCAGGTCTCTCAAACTCCTGGCCCATGTGCCACAATTGGCCTGCCCAGGGCTTCAATCAGGTCTGCAGCATTTTTCTCCCCCCCTTCCCCCTCTCCTGTCCTTAGCCTTTGAAGCTCCAAGGCCAATGATGTTTCTAGCTCTTTCTGCTTTTTTTTTTTTTTGCCTGCAAAGCAAGTATGGAATGAATTTTCCATTAAGGTCTCTGCACCCAGGTAGACTGACCTATCTGGGTCCAGAGACCTTAATGGAAAATCTATTCCATGTTTTCCTTGCAACCTTGTCTGTGCTGCAATGTATTTCAATGGATGGACATCAAGAGGTTTCACTTTTACAGCTTTTATGGCAAGTTGAAGCTTCTTGCAAATAAAGTACTGATGCTTTGAGCCAGCTTGTCTCTGCTGAATGGACCTGAGAACTGGTGTCTAGTAACCTGGGATCCCACAGCCAAAGGGGGACATTATAGTGGAGAGACATTGCCAGTCTGAGTAGATGGTGGGATGGGGGGGGGGGGGGGAGAAGAAGCTTGCAATGCCCAGCCATTTCATGTTTTCCTAGGCTCAGAGCATTTTATATTTTAGTTTAATTATATATATATTAGGTACTGCTGTGATCTTGTGCTTTTTCTTGATGTTTTATTTTAAAAATTGCATTGCCAAATCCCACTATTCCCCCACCTTTCCATTTTGAACAAAATAACACAAGAGTTTTAAGTATATTTGTATTTTAAGTTTACAGATAGCATCTTTAATTGTGTTTATCTGTATCCTTTATAAAGTTTATATCTACACTACCTGCCATTACATTTTATAACATGCATGACTTGTCCCCACAAAGTCCCATTTGTGTCAAATCTGGTCCTCCTAACAAATAAGTTAGACAGCCCTGCATTAATTGATAAGACCTAAACTGTAAAGACCATATTAATTTCTTGAATTGCTACACTCGATGCTATGGAAGAAAGTAGGGAGGATGCTGTGTGGGTGGAGTGCCACACTTGAACCTTATGTAAAAGATGGGTTGTTTATTTAATTTTTTTTAGGATGTTCTATGGAGGAATAGAGTTCTTATATAGGCAACTGACTTCTGTTTTGCAAGAAATTGATCTGAAAGTGGAAACATTTAGAAGATCACAGCTTCCTAAAGGGAAGCCTTTCAATGGTGTGTGCAAGGTTTCCAGTACACCATGAACAAATTTTGTTTTGTATATTTAAATTGTCAATTATTTCAATATTGAGAAGGCTATATCCAGAAAAAAATTCCAGTCCAGATTTCTTTTGACAATTATATCAAGAGTAGCTAAATGGTGCCAAGTTTTCGTTTTCATACACTGATTCTCAATTGTGTTTTGCAGGCATTGGTTGCTGACAGCCATCTGTTTCAACTAAATTTCTTCCTCAAAGTTAGCCCAGAGGAAATTAAAATACTGAGATCAGATTTTCAGAAAGGAAAAGAAGTGAAAAGGAGGTTGCTAAAGGTGTAAATAGCTTTTGTATTAAAGTGTCTTTAAAGCTAGTTTTAAAACAAATTGAGAAATGTAGGTTTCAAAAAGAATACCAGTTAAACAACTTCTATCCCATAGGTACCATATAGCTGAGGTTTCGTAACATGTGAAATAAAGATGGCATTTCATTCAAGTAATGTCTAAGTTATTTCAAGTTATAATCACTAGCTAAAATCCAAAATCCCTTGAAATAAATACTGATTTGACATCAGTATGTACAATCATGGAAGGTTAAACATTTTCTATCCAGTTGATGTCTATGTTCTTTGTACTGTACGTCCCATTACCGGCAGTCTGGATCCGTGTCCATCCTGGTTGATACGTGCTTGCCAGATGGAATTGTAAGCCCTGTTGTAGGTGATTATCAACAGGTCCTTGATTGAAGGAACCTTTCCCATGCCCCTTAAGGAGGTGGTGGTATGCCCTCTCCTTAAAAAACCATCTCTGGACCCAGCCGTATTGGCAAACTACCAGCCGGTGTCAAACTTGCCCTTTCTGGGTAAAGTTATTGAGAGGGCAGTGGCAGTACAGTTACAGGGATTTTTGGATGATGCTTCTGTCTTAGATCTTCACATCCAAACCCTCCATCGCACTTTGCACCCAAATCCTCCATCATAGTGGCCCGCCATGTGTTCTATGGAAGTAACCAGGCAGTGGGGGAATTGATTATGGCATTCGATATGGCTCTCCGAAGGGCAGCCCACCGCTGCAACTTCAGCAATCTGGAAGAAGCTCTCTGGGACCAGCCAGTGTGCGGCCTCTGGGATGAAAGAATACAATGGAGGCTCCTCGCCAAGAAGGACCCCACGTACCAGGTTGCGATGGAAAAGGCCCTCGCTGCTGAAGCAGTGGAACAGTTCACCATGGAGGTCTATCTGCCACCAAGCACACCAGTTTCCAGGAGGCCCGCCACTGCAGCCCACCATGTGGAATCAGCTGATGAAGCGGAAGAGGTCCTACAGCTACCCCGACCTACTCACCGTGCCTCATGCCTGACCACCACGCCACCTCAGGCTGCCATCGCGACTCCCTGTGCCAGCTGCGGAGAGCTCCATGAGAGGAGGACCTGCCGGTTCTGAGATGCCCAGTGCCAGAACTGTGTAAAGGTTGACCACATTGCCCGAGTCTGCTCCAAAGGGACCCGGAGGTGACAAACCGCACACCAAGAGTCAATGCACGAGATGGAGCTCCACACCACGTCACTCCAACCACTACAGGTACTGCATCTGCCCTTGGACACCCCAGATAAAATCAAGGTGACTGTTAAGTTAGAGGGGGGCCCTTGCCTGATGGAATTGGACACAGGATCCTCCATTTCAATTATTTCAGAGGAGATCCTCAGGGAAATCTGCCCCAATGGATGGCCGTACCTCTGGCTTGCAGGGTTCATCCTCAGAGACTTTTCACAGAATGATGTAGAAATAAGGGTGTGGGGGATGCCTGTTCTGGGGCATCCGGGTGGTGGTTCCTGCTGCTTTGCACCAATGAGTTCTGGAAGCCCTGCATGAGACACACCTGGGCATCATTAAATGAAAGCGCTCACCCAGAGCTATGTGTGGTGGCCAGGGATGGACAGTGAAATTGAAGCCTGGGTCAAGTGATGCCAGGCCTGTAAGGATACCCAGCCAGAACCACCCTGCGCCCCTGTACAACTCTGGGAGTCCACCCACAACCCATGGTCCCAGATGCACTTGGACTTTCCGGGCCCATTCCAGGGGCAAATATTCTATTTTGGTGGACTCATACACCAAGTGGTTGGAGGTAGTCCCAGTCACTTCCAAATCCTCCCAAGCAGCAATCCAAGCGCTCCGTAGGATTTTCTGCACACATGGCGTCCCGGTACACAGTGGTCACAGAAAATGGAATGGCCTTCACTTCAGAAGAGTTCATGGGCTGCTACCTCATCAAGCACGTCCACTTCGCCCCATTTCACCCGGTCACCAATGGAGAGGTGGAAAGAATGGTGTGCACCACGAAAGAGTATTTCCAGCGACTAATTCATGGGGACTGGGACCACTGCTTAGCTGCGTTCCTTTTCAGCCATCGAGTGACCCCCAGTGCTACCACAGGTCACAGCCCAGCAGATCTCCTCATGGGCCGCCGCCTGACGACCAGACCAAACCATCTCCACCCAGATAGAGCCCCTGAACCTTGGTCGTCACCAGAGTGCCAGGAGGTGCACCAAGGATTTTTTCTGGGAGACTCTGTGTATGTCTGGAACTTTGGCAGTGGCCCCGCCTGGATCCCTGCCTGAGTCACAGGCTTGGTTTTGTACGAAGTATCTACTGATGGGGGCCAAGTTCTGTGCAGACATGTGGATCAACTCCGCTGCTGCATGCTCCCTCCTGAGCCAGATGTTATGCCGGACACCGCGGAGCAACACCAGTTGGCGCTGCTGCAGGAGCCAGTGGGAGTTAGTGGCCAGCCAGACCGCCAGAAATCAGAGGAAACCCCACTGGGCACCTCCAACACTGGGGACCCTTCAATTGCTTCACTGCCACAGCCTTCCACTAGCACGGCACTGGCAACCCCAACAAGGGAACCTGACTCCTTGGCCGCCCCTGGTGTGCTTAAGTTTTTCCCATCATAGGAGACAACGGGGAAGAGAGGGCAAGAAATTTGGGGCCCCATAGAATGGGAACCCCTAGTCCAATCTTTTTGGAATTTGAAACTTCCTTGTGGGAGAGGCTCCTTCAGCTACACTGCAAATGTGGTGCCTCTCCCTCAAATCCCTTCCTCCCCAGTATCAATTTTCCCACTATGAAGAAATTGACACCTTTTCTCCCTGCCCTCCCCTGGGGAATGGGGCACCCTCTTTGGGTGCCCTGAGAATTGGATGCCCTTGTCCAATCTTTTTGGAATGTAGGGGTTTGGTAGGCAAGAGGCTCCTGCAGCTGCCTTGCAACTTTGGGGCCTCTCCCTCAAGCCCCCTCTTCCCCAGCACTCATACATTACCCTAGGTTGTTTGCCTTTTTTTTTTAAGTCTTGGAAGGAAAGAAAGCCCCAGACTCATGGAAGGAAACAAAAATAATTTTGATATTAAAGCCCCAGGAAGACCCGGAAGAAGTAGTTTCGTATAGGCCCATTAGTTTACTAAATCAAGATTATAAGATCTTTGCTAAGGTTTTAGCAAATAGACTTAAGAGAGTTATCCCGTCAATCATAAAAGGGGACCAATACAGTTTTATTGAGGGTAGATCTATTGCCCATCCCATTAGAAATATCTTAAATGTACTGCACCATGGCCAAAAGAAAAAAATAGCTCTGTTAAAGTTGGATGTTTATAAAGCCTTTGATACTCTCTCACATGAATTCTTGTGGCAAATATTAAAGAAGATAGGTTTAAAGGAACGGTTCTTACACGCTATACAGGAAATATACAACGGAGGTAAGGCAAAAGTTAGAGTCAACACTGACCACTCACAAGCGTTTCCAATTCAAGGCGGGGGGTAAGACAAGGCTGTCCACTATCCCCGCTCATATTTATAATAGCTATAGAACAACTAGCAGAGCGAATTAGGAATGCAGGGAGAATAGAGGGGTATAAGTCAGGTAATGAAGAAATGAAAATTAATTTATTTGTGGATGATATCATAGTAATTATGTCTAATCCAAAAGACGGAGTTAAAGAGATTAAGATAATTTTAGATGATTTTGAAAAGTGTCCAGGGCTCGGAGTGAATATGGCAAAATCAGAAATTCTATACCTTAATGTTAATAGAGAGGAAAAACAGGAAATAAATAGGATTACGAATATAGGAATGGGAGCCAAGAGACTTAAATACCTAGGGATAGTCCTGCAAAAAAATATGGACAAAATGATAAAGGAGAACTATGGTAAAATATGGAAGAAAATAGAGAGAGATATGAATAAATGGAATCATAAAATACTAGGGATATCAACTAGAATAAGATCTCTTAAAATGTTCTTGATACCAAAATTAATGTATTTATTCCAAACGTTGCCTTTAGGTTTGAGGAAAAATCAAATTGAACAATGGAATAAAGCAATCAAAGTGTGGATTTTTAATAATAAAAACTGTAGGTTTCATAAGAGAATTCTATACAACCTTAAATCAGAATTAGGTTGGGGAATCCCAGATTTAAGTAAATATTATGAGGCCTTCCAACTAAGAGCGTTACTAGATCTGAGTGAGGATAAGGTACAGAAGTGGATTAATTTCGAGAATGCAGTCAACAGTGGTATTGAAAGATTTGGAATTTTTTCCACAGTGTCGACAAAAGATCTAAAATTAGCTATACGGCCCAGAAGAGTAGCATTAGAAACCTGGATGAAATGGTACCCACAGTGGCTAGGAAAGGTTTCAAGGTGGAGCCCCCTAGAAGCTATTGTTAAGGAGGTGCATGCTATAAAATGGTGGGAAAGGCTTAAAAACAAAGGCTATTTTAGAGTGGACGATATGTTTAGGGGTGGTAAACTAAAACCCTTACAGGAAATTACAGAAGATTTAGGTAATCAATACTGGTTAAACATAGCAGGCTTGCATAAGATAGTTAAGAAGATCAGTGAAAAGGGAGAGCTTTGGTTAGACGCTCCAATGGAAGAGATATATAAAGTAATGGCCAAACAAAGGAAGGGTCTAGTGGGGTTACTATACAGAAAAATGATTTCAAATAAAGATAAAATAATAGTACATTTACAAAAGATTTGGAGTCATGAAGGTCAGTTAGCAGAGAGGTTGGCTGGGAAAATCTTGGAAGGACTAGAAGGGATTAAAGTAATCAAATTTAAAGAACTGGAATATAAATTTTTCACAAAATGGTACAAAACTCCCGCACAAATAGCCAATATATTCCCAGGAATGAGTTCCAAGTGCTGGCATTGCAAACAATTTAAGGGTTGGTTTGCACATATGTGGTGGGAGTGTGAAGAGGTTAAACCCTTTTGGGGGGAAATTATTCAGTTTATTAGAAAAGTCTGCAATGTACCATTAACCATTGGCTTTAATATGATGTTGTTAAGCACAATAGGAAGTCCGGCACTAAGTAGACCCACTCAAAACCTTGTCAAGGCAATGATACTAGCGGGGAAGGCGGTCATCACTTTGGAGTGGAAAGATAAAAGTAAATGGTCAATAGAAATCTGGCACAGCTATTTGTTTGATTACATACAGTCTGACATCGTGGCAACAATCAACAAGGATTCCACGTGGGAAGATAAAGTCAAAGAAATCGAGACCAGATGGAACCCTTATTTAGAATGGATCTCAGGAGAAACAAGGAAGGACATTCAGTGGAAGATTAAGACTTTGTGACCTTGGCTGAGGGGAAAAGACTAAGAGAAGATGGGGAGGGTTGGGGGGGGAAGGGTTATTTGTAATCTCAACAGTCATATGCTGTAATGGTCAATTGTACAAGAGTCAATAAAATATAAAAAATATTTTTTAAAAAAACCATTACCCTAGGTTTTGCCATTGACTTCATTGACCTATAGAGTATAAAGGTGTGATGGGGGCATTCACTTTAGGTGCCCCTAGAAATTGACCCCAGTCCAATTTATTGAATCCTGGGGTGTTCTATGGGGAGAGTTGCCCTGCATATTTGAAACCTCTACCTCAAACCTCCCCCCTCAACCGCAATTCATTATACCCTATTCTGTGATTGACTTCAATGGCCCTTAGGGTATAATGGAGCTGCATGTTCAGGAATAGCCGAATATCTTCCAAATCAGCTTCAGTCACCAAAGCTGATATTAGGAGATATTTAGCTTCAGTTGCCAAATCTGATATTAGGAGATATTCAGCCCCTCAAATCCTTAAGCCCCAAATACCCCCAAATCTGAATTTTCCCAAATTGTTTTTGCAGGTCCCCCTCCAGTAATTACCATTGTTTTTAATATGACCTATACCCTAGTAACATGACACTGTAAATCCAAGTGAATTAAAATGAGGCTTGGTCCCTTGTAAATATATATAGGATCTGTCTAAAAGTGCCAAGGAGTATAATCCCAAGTACTTAATATTACTGGGTTGGCCTTATTGTTATATAAGCAGGAAGTAATTACCATATGATTGCTGACTCCAAACTTCCTTTTGCAATGCCAAATCAATAAAGCATAAGAGTGCCACTAGTCATGAAGTTATATTGGATGGCAGCTTTGATCTGACTTGTCTGAGACCTGATTGGGGGATGATGATTCAATTTATCTTTCTCAACTAACCCCTCCAGGATATGTGACTTTTCAGCAGTCACAAACTGGGAGATTAGGAAATGCTGTTGCAGTTCTTATTCCAGATTGTTTCTCCTTTTGTAGTGTCCCTGTACAGGAGATTGCTAGCACTGAGTCCATTGGCCTGGTGAGGGAAACCTGGGAGAGGCTGGCTATCTTGCTAGCATATCATCCACCCTGGGGATGACTGAGGTGGTCTTGGAGTGATCATTGCATTTCCCTCAGCTGATAGTATTTGGGGATCTCAATATCCACCCTGATAGCATCCTATTGGGTTTGGCCTTAGACTTCAATACTGGGAAAGTTGATGGAAAATGTTCTGAAAGACAGAATTAGTAGGCACATTGATGAACAAACATTATTGTGGAAGACTCAGCATGGGTTATGTAAGGAAAGATCTTTTCTCATTAACCAGTTAGAGGGTTTTTTTTTTTTTGGGGGGGGTGAACAGACATGTGGACAAAGGGGACCCAATAGATATTGTTTACCTTGACTTCCAGAAAGCTTTTGATAAAGTTCCTCATCAAAGGCTCCTTAGCAAGCTCAAGCGTCATGGGGTAAAAGGACAAGTCCTCTTGTGAATCAAAAACTGGCTAATTAATAGGAAACAGAGAGTGAGTCTAAATGGGCAATTTTGGCAGTGGAGGGTGGTAAGCATTGGGGTGCCGCAAGGCTCAGTACTGGGTCTGATGCTTTTTAACTTATTCATTAATGATTTGAAGTTGGGAGTAAGCAGTGAAGTGGCTAAGTTTGTGGATGACACTAAACTGTTCAGGGTGGTAAGAACCAGAGAGGATTGTGAGGCACTCCAAAGGGATCTGTCGAGGCTGGGCGAGTAGGTGTCATATGGCAAATGAGGTTCAGTGTGGCCAAGTGCAAAGCAATGCACATTGGGGGCAAAAATCCTAACTAAAAAATACAAGTTGATGGGGTGTAAACTGGCGGAGACTAACCAAGGTCATGGGGTCATTGGGGTCATGGTAGATAACTCACTGAAAATGTAGAGACAGTGTGCAACTGCGATAAAAAAAAAAAAGGCTAACACCATGCTTGGAATTATTAGGAAGGGAATTGAAAAATTAGCCAGTATCATAATGCCCCTGTATAAATTGATGGTGCGGCCTCATTTGGAATACTGTGTACAATTCTGGTCACCGCACCGCCAAAAAGATATTATATAGCATTGGAAAAAGTGCAGAAAAGGGCAACTAGAATGATTAAAGGGTTGGAACACTTTCCCTATGAAGAAAGGTTAAAACACTTGGGGATCTTTAGCTTGGAGAAACATCAATGACATGATAGAGGTTTACAAGATTATGCATGGGATAGAGAAAGTAGAGAAAGAGGTATTTTTCTCCCTTTCTCACAATAAGAGAACTTGTGGACATTCAGTGAAATTGTTAAGCAGATGGGTTAGAACTGATAAAGGGAAGTACTTCTTCACCCAAAGGATGATTAACACATGGAATTCACTGCCACAGGAGGTGGTAGTGGCTGCTAGCATAGACAGCTTCAAGAGGAGATTGGATAAACATATGGAGCAGAGATCTGTCAGTGGCTATTAGCCACAACTTATTGTTGGAACTCTGGGGCAGTTATTCTTGGTGTTTGGGAGGGGGGGCACAGTGGGAGAATGCCTAGTGTCCTGGCCCCACTGGTGGACCTCCTGATGGCACTTGGTTCTGTCAGTAATGGAATCTATCTTAACACAGTTTGACAGCTCTGTTATGACAGCAGGTGATCTAGCTGGCATGCTAGGTCACAGTGACCTTATCTACAGGCCGGTTTGAGCCGGCTGAAGACAGGTGGAAAGGACCTGCTGAGTCAGCATGACTGTGGACTGCCAGGATTGGCTGACAGGACTATATATGGACTGTGCTTGCAATGCACAGGTCTCTCTTCGAGAGTACACTTGCTGGCGGAGCATTTTGGTCCTGTGTTTAATGTATTTATCTGCACTAGTGAGCACGAACTGTATATATTGTAAATACACTGTTTTAGCACTAGCTGCAGGTGTCTGGCTCACTTCTTTCCTGGGGCTCACCGTTGAGCACATCACACAGCTCTCTCTGCTAACACCCGCACCGACAGGTTCCCCCCCCCCATCATCTGTATATTATGCCAATCTATTGTTGATGTTTTTAGTATTTTAATGGTGCTTTAATTCCCCCTACACACCTGTTGTATATGAACCTATGAAGTGGTTGTGAAGGCAGTGAAAATATCTTATTTCTCTACCTCCATTGTGCCTGCTAGTTTGCACCCAGTACAATTATTTAGAAAAGTTCATTGCCTGATTTCAGCTAATGTGGAATCCCAAAATGATAGGGAATTGCTTATTAGATGTGACACTTTTGCAACATATTTTGCAGACAAAAACTTGACATTCTGCCAGGACATCACTGCCAGTTGGTATACAGGTAATGTGCCAGGGGCTTCCATGACTTATACAAGTCCTCTCTTGAATCACTTCTGCCTGATCTCCCCAATGGATATTGACAGGATTCTGGTGGCTGTCAAGCTGGATACTTGCTCCCTAGATCCCTACCCATGTTGGCTGGTTAAATCTTGCGAGTATAAACAATTTTTATTAGTAACATATGGTAGTAGAACTATATCTACAACTTATAAAAAGCTTAAGATTAAAAAAAAATCATTCTACCCCACATCTTACTTTTCTCCCACCCCTCCCCCCAATAATTGACCCCCGCCAGTGTTATTATTTTTTTTTTTAAAAAAAAACAGATATTAAAGGTACCTTTAACTATCAAGAAAAAACAAAAATTGATTAAGAAAAAGATCCCCCCTTCAAAAGTTATATTCTTGTCTTAAAGGTCTTAATCTTCAAAAATTGTCCAATGTCCTTTTATTTTCCACTCTTTTTCTACATATCTTCTGAATTTCTTCCACTCCCGATTAAAAAGTTCTAAATCGCAGTCTCTTAGTTTTCTTGTTAGCTTGTCCATTTCACTCCATGACATAACTTTTATAGTCCAGTCCCATTTTTCTGGTATTTTTTCTTGCTTCCACAACTGCGCATACAATGTCCTAGCAGCTGAGAGCAAGTACCATATTAAAGTTCTATCTTCTTTTGGAAATTTTTCCATTTGTAATCCCAGCAGAAAAGTCTCTGCTTCTTTGTTAAATTCATATCCTAGGATCTTAGATATCTCTTGTTGAATCATCTGCCAAAACATTTTAGCTCTTTCACAAGTCCACCACATATGGTAGAAAGAACCTTCATGCTTTTTACATTTCCAACACCTATCTGGCATCTTATTGTTCATCTTTGCTAATTTTTTTGGAGTCATATACCATCTGTACATCATCTTAAAACAGTTCTCTTTAATACTATGACATGTTGCGAGTTTCATAGAGTTTTTCCACAGATATTCCCAAGATTCCATCTTTATTTCTTTATTTACATTAATTGCCCATTTTATCATTTGAGATTTCACTACTTCATCTTCTGTAGTCCATTGTAAAAGTAATTTGTACACTTTTGAAATTAATTTCTCATTATCTCCAAGCAGAACTCTTTCCATTTCTGTTTGCTCTTTCCTTATTCCTTCAGCTTTGATATCATTCTCCATCAAGCTTTTTATTTGTTGCATTTGAAACCAATCATATTTATAATTCAATTCTTCTGCAGTTTTCATTTCTATTTTCCCACTTTGTATTTTTAGTAGTTGGTTGTATGATAGTTGTTTTTCCTTAACTGTTTTGGCCGTTAACTTTATCACTTCAGCCGGCACTATCCACAAAGGTCTTCTCTCATCGCCATATTTCTTGTACTTTATCCACACATTTAGTAAGCTGCTCCTTATATAATGGTGAGAGAAAAGACCGTCCATCTTCTTTTTCCCATAATACAAGTAGGCATGCCAGCCGAATTTTTTCCCATGGCCTTCTAACACTAGAAGTTTTTTATTTAATAACGTTATCCGTTCTTTCAACCATACTAAACAAATTGCTTCATGATACAGTTTCAAATCTGGTAATTGAAACCCACCTCTCTCTTTTGCATCTATCAGGACTTTCATTTTAATTCTAGGTTTCCTCCCGGCCCACACAAATTCCGAGATTTTTCTTCTCCATTTATCAAATTGCTTAGCATCTTTCACAATGGGGATGGTTTGAAACAAATACATAATCCTTGGTAAGATATTCATTTTTACTGCAGCTATTCTGCCCAACAATGACAAATTGAGCTTGTTCCACTTTAGCATATCTTCTTCTATTTTGCGCCAGAGCTTTTCATAGTTGTTCCTAAACAGATCAATATTTTTCATTGTTATCTCTACCCCTAGGTATTTTACCTTAGAGGTAACTTCACAACCCGTTAGTCTTTGTAGTTCTTGTTGTCTATTTTTCTGCATATTCTTACATAAAATTTTCGATTTTTCTTTGTTTATGTAAAGTCCCACCAACTCCCCAAACTCTTGTATTCTCGTTAACAACAACGGTGTAGCTTGTAAGGGATTTTCATTTATAAACATTATATCATCCGCAAATGCTCTATATTTATAGGTATACCCTTTTATTTGTAGTCCTTCTAAATCTTTTTCATCTTGGATCTGCATCAGTAAAATTTCAAGAGTCATTATGAACAACAATGGCGAAAGCGGGCAGCCTTGTCTAGTACCTTTACTAATTTTCATTTCGTCTGTAAGATCTGCATTGATGCACAACCTTGCCCTTTGTTCAAAATATATTGCCTTTATCATTCTTATAAAACTTTCTCCAAGCTCCATTTTTTCCATCACTGCAAACATGAAGTCCCAATTTAAATTGTCAAATGCTTTTTCTGCATCCGCAAAGAATAGTGCTACTTCCTTTTCTGGATGTCTTTCATAGTATTCTACAATATTTACAACAGTTCTAATATTGTCTCTTATTTGTCTTTTAGGAAGAAAACCAGCTTGGTCCTCCTTTATAAAATTTATCAGATATTGCTTAAGTCGTTCCGCCAGAATTCTTGTAAATATTTTATAATCGTTGTTCAAAAGTGAAATTGGTCTATAATTTTTCACATTTGTAACGTCTCTTTCTTCTTTAGGTATCAAAGAAATAACAGCTTCCTTCCATGTATTTGGTACCTTCCCTTTAACTCTTATTACATTCATCAGTTTCTGTAATTTTGGTATTAATTCATCTTTAAAAATTTTAAAATACTTAGCTGTATAACCGTCTGGCCCGGGAGCTTTATCATTCTTCATCACATTAATTGCTGCTTCAATTTCTATTTTTTCAATGGGGTCATTCAAAATTTTTCTCATATTTTCAGTTAAAGGCTCAATTTTTATTTTCTGTAAATATTCATCTATCTTTTTTCTCTTTACTTCAGCACCTTTAAACAACTTGGCATAGTACTTAAAAAATTCTCTTTTTATTCCCTCTTGAGTAACTACATCTCTTCCATCTATCACAATTCTACTAATTGTTTTGTTTTCCCTCTTTTTTTTCAGCTGCCACGCCAAGTATTTCCCCGTCTTATTTGCTCCTTCAAACGATTTCTGCTGAAGCCTTTTCAAATTCCATTCCACTTCTTTGTTTAGTAAATGTCTTAATTGAGTTTGCAATATTGATATTTCCCTTAGAATCTTCTTTTCCCCTGGTCTTTTCCTCAACTCTCCTTTTTTCTTTATTTCATTTTGAATGTCCAATAATTGTTTTTCTTTTTCCCTTTTATCTTTGTTGTTCAAAGTAATCAACAACCCTCTCATTACTGCTTTATAAGTATCCCAGACCGTCTGGAAGTCAATATCTTCTTTATCATTCATTTGGAAAAATTCCTTAGTTTCTTTTCCTAGGAAAGTCACTGTTTCTTTGTTCTGTAGCAAATCTTCATTCAGTCTCCATCTTCTCAGTCTTTTGGACAATTTTGTAATCCACATTATTGGGTTATGGTCAGCACCAATTTTAGGCAAAATATCTATCTTCTTTGTTATAAGGCCTAAGTCTCTAGTTCCCCACAGCATGTCAATTCTAGAAAAGGTCTTATGTCTTGCAGAAAAAAAAGTATAGTCCCGCACTTCAGGATTAAACTTTCTCCATATATCTTCCAAGTTTTCCTGTTTAACTAATTCAAAAAAAGACTTTGGCAATTTCCCTTCTTTCCCACTATTTTTTTTCCCTCCGGATCTATCCAATGAGTTCTCAACTGTTCCATTAAAATCTCCCATTAAGAGTATTTGATCGTAGGTCAACTCATCTAGTTGTTGTATAATGTCTTTAAAAAAAACATCTTTTGCACCATTAGGTGCATATAGTCCCAATAACAGCGTTTTTTTCCCATTTGATGTTATTTCCACTGCTACAAATCTTCCATCTTTATCTTTAAACACCAGTTTTGGCTCCAAGTCCTGTTTAATATAAAAAACTACTCCCCTTTTTTTCTGTTCAGCTAATGAAAAAAATTCCCTTCCCAATTGTTTGTTCCATAAAAATTTATAATCCTTTTGTTTCATGTGGACTTCTTGCAAACAAATTATATTACAATTTTGCTTCTTAATCCAATGAAAAGTTGCCCTTCTTTTTTGTGGTGAATTTAGTCCATTAACATTCCAAGACAATAATTTGTAATCCATCATGGTGCAAATTCTTTATTTTCTTCAAAAAATCTCCTCAACTCTCTGGCATTTGTAATTGTTACTCTCTTCCCCTGAAGTTCAAAGCTCAAACCCTCGGGGATTATCCATCTGTACCTTGTGCCATTGTCTTTCAGTTTTTCTGTCAACTTTTTATATGTTCTCCTGTCATTTATCACTTCTTTGGGTAGCTCCTTCATTATTCTCACTCTGCTACCTCTTACTATCAATGACTGTTCAAAGTTTTTCTTCATAATCCTTCCCACCATTTCCTTTGTCATAAATCTTACAACAACATTTCTTGGTAAGTTGTTTTTTTTTGGCATATAACGAATTGACTCTATACATATGATCATACATGCTCTTAGTCTTGTCAGGGTCTTCTTCTAAGAATTCTGCAATTATGTTTATTATATATCCTTTCAGATCATCATTCTCTTCCTCAGGTACTCCTCTCAAGCGTATCTGATTTTCCATTAATTTGCATTCGTGGATCGTCACTTTTTCTTGGACTTTCAGCAAGGTGGTATCATGTATTTTAACTTTCTCCTCCACTTCCTGTACTTTCTTGTCTATTTTTCCAATTTGGTCTTTAAGGTCATCCACTTCTTTTTTAATTACTGTGACAAGTTCTTCCTTCATTTCTTCCATCATTTTCTTAACTCCTTTCATAATCCTGGCTTCCATAGCCTCCATTTGGTCCTGCATTTTTTCTAATGAGAGGGCTCTTGTTCGGGGCTGCCTGGGCTCTGACATTTAGGCAAGGAGCAGGGAGATAAAATAAAAATACCAAAAATTTCCATCTCACAATTTACAAATTTGGCTACCAAGTTCAAAAGGTCTAAATTTTCTCTCTTATTTAGTCTTTGTTCTGTTCTCTTCTGAGCTTCCCAGGCCCAGATATATATTTTTAAAGAAATTTTTCCCCTTTAAAAAATGACGAAATTTTTAACTTCACCAATTTGAAATTTGACAGTCAGGTTCAATAGAGCAGAGCTTGCCCTTTCCAGCAAGCCTAATTTCGCTGGTTTCTGAGCCTCCAAAGCCAAGATATTTATCAAAAAAGTCTTCAAAAATTCCAAAATGGCGGCCGCGATTTTTTCCCCTTTAAAATTTTTTTTCCCCTTTTAAAGTCACCCCAGGAGCCCACCAGTAATGTAGTCAATAGTTCTTGTCCTCTTACCCTTTTTCCCGTCGATTCTGTCAATTTTTAAAGTCCCAAATCTTTTTAAAACAATGTTTTAAATTGGACCTCCCAGCAATGGCTGCCGACGTTTCTCTATGATGTAGAGTAGGCTTTTTTCTTTACTGCTTCCTGTCTCTGTCAGCTTCAACTCTCATGGAAATCTCACGATACTTGACGCACTTCCTGTCTTGCTCAGAAGAGTTGCAGAACTGTTCCAGTATATTCCAATGCAACGTGGGCTGTTTACTTTTCACAAACCGCAAACAGCAAGTAGACAAAACTATGTTCTCTTTTCAAATTTTAGCAGTTTTTAACACTGTCTTTTGTATTAAAACAGTCCAAACTTCTCAATTTCTTTCTTCTAATTGCAAGCTTTATATTTTCCCCTTCTTCCCACCTTTAATATGTCCCTTTAATCTGTAAATAGCTCCGGAGTGAAAAAAGAGCTTCTGTACCTTTTTTTCTTCACTTATCCAAGTTCCACTGGTCTTCCAAAACTTTAGTTGTTTAAAATTGTCCCAGAAGGTTAGGATCCTGATGAGCTTATGCCAAATCAATGACTCTGAAAGATCTTGCAGACGATAACTATGCAAACTTCTGAGACCCCTCAAAGCCTCAAAGGAACCCCCTACAGGGCTCCTTTTCAGCCAAGGTAAATCTCTTCCAAAGTTTTAAGTGCAAGTCTTGGACCTTTCTCTCACTGAGAAAGGTAGGCAGTGGGCTTTGATTTGCCCTCCACTACCCCGAACAAGACCTTCAGCTTGCTCCCGATGTGAGAGACAACTCAGCTCGCCATTTTCCTCCCCGGAAGTCCCTTGGCTGGTTAAATCTTGTGGTGATGTAGTAGGAAGCTCCCTGAGAGAAACTGAATTTGTCTCTCTCAGGGCTGTTTTTCCAGTTCTTTAAAGGAGGCCCTAATTTGACTTATTTTGAAGAAGCCTTCTTTGGATAAGACAGAGCTGGCCAGTTACCACCCAGTCTCAAATCTCCCATTTCTTGGGAAGACAATTGATAGGGCAGTGGCTGGCCAGCTACAGGAATTCCTAGATGAAGCTTGCGTATTAGATCTATTCAGGGGTTGTTTTGTAGAAAAATAGGTGGTGGAGCTCATCCAGAGATTGTTATGCAGCTGCACATACTATTCAATGGACAAGGAGGTGGAACTCTCAGAAGGAGGAGGAGGAACTCTCAGAAAGGTTCAGGAGCTGTGCTCCTGTGAGCTCCCACTGAATCTGAGGCCTGGATCTATTCCAATCTGGCTTTATACCTGGGTATGAGATGAAAACCACACTTGAGGTGCTGGTTGATAACCTTTAATGGCAATCAGACTGTGGTGAGTCAGCACTGCTGATTTTACTAGATCTTTCAGCAGTGTTTGACATTTTTGACCACTCAGTACTAATTGACTGCCTCACCTCCCAGGTGATATGCACTTCAGTGGTTTTTCTCATTCTTATGGGGACATCTACAGAAGGTTGTTGTTGGCAGCAGGAATTCACCTAGTACACCACTTGTTTGTGGTATTCCTCAAGGTGTGATCCTGCCACCAATGTTATTCAACATCTATATGCACCCTCTTGCTGAACTCATCAGGGGTTGCAGGGTGGGGTGCCATCAGTAGGCATACATCCAGCTTTATCAAGGCTTGGTGATCGGCCAGAGCCTACTCTCCTTGGAGTAGCTCAGTGTCTTGATGCTGTGGTGGACTAGTTGAAGGAAAACTGGGTGAAGCAAAATCCTTCCAAGACTGAGGTGATATGGCTGGGTTGGCATGGACCTGTTGGCAACATAAAACTCTCAGCTCTTGGTGGGATTCTGCTTACATTACTGGACTTCATCAGGAGTCTGGAGGTATGGCTGGATACTTGCTCACATTTGAAAAACAGGTGTCCAACATTGTACAGACTGTCTTTTACTATCTACATTGAGCCCAACATTTAGTTCCCTAACTCTCTTGTTCTGATCTTGCTACAGTTATTGAAAGGGGTGCTCTTGGTTACCACTAGGACAAAGGCCTTTTCCACCTTGGCTGTGTTCTGGTGGAATATCTTGCCAGACAAGGTTTGAACCCTGTGAGACTTTCTGAGCTTCTGCAGGGCTTGCAAATCAGTCTTATTCAGGGAGGCCTTCTTCTTGTTCTGTTGGGCCTCCTGGAACTCATCCACTGTTTCACTTCATTATATTTTATTAATTGATGAATGGCCAGTGTCTGATTTTATTGTCTTATATATTTTATATGCAATTGTTGTAATCTATCCTGAGCCTTTGGGAAAGGGTGGAATAGAAATCTAAATAAATAAATTCTAAAAGGTAGTTTTCTTAAGCAATTGTGTGTAGATCCATAGGCACTAGCAACACATTGATCTGTTACAGTCACCCCCACCCAGGGTTCTGTAATTAATATGGACACTGTAATGCTTGGCAGACTCTGCAGACACACAAATCCTGTTCTGACAATATTAAATGCAATTACCACCAAGTACCATCCATTTTATTTCCCATCCTCTTAAAAGACTCCAAAAAAATCTCCAAGATCACATTTGGCACATAGTTGCGTATATTTATTTGTATAGGACTTACCTCCATCTCAAAAGTGTATAAAGTTGACACATCTTGTCTCATTCTGCTTTTGTGTGTATGCTGATGAGGATTTGTATGGAGTGGTTTGGGGATGTTATGCAAATTACTAAATGTTAGAGTTACTAATAAGACAAAGAGTTCTATAATATCCACCTAAGAAACAATAACAAGGTATTAAGTCTGTTGAGTGTACCCTTCTGATGCAGTTGATTCACCTTTCTGCAGACTTAGATTCAAGGGAGGCTCTGTCTTGGTTGAAATTTGAATACCAAATAGATAAAATAGATACTTTGTGTTTGCAGACTGTGTGTTGGATGCTGTGCAAGAGACCTTCATGAAAGCCACAAAGCATTTTACTTTTGAAATTTCTTTAGGCCTGGCTTTGGAATGGAGATGGCTTTAGTTGCTCTGAGTTATAATCAGTGTCTAGAGTTAGATGAAGGGAATGTGTTGGTTTTGATCCTATTGGATCTATCTGCTGCTGGTTTTGACATAATACACCATTAAATCTTGTTGAGATGCTTTGAAACTGGAGCTTGAGAAATGCAATATTAGACTGGGTGGACACAGAATTTCATGGCTAATTACTTGGAACCTAAGGGAGTTTCACAGTTTGTCAATGTTACTTAATTTTTATGGTAAGCATATAATTGTCTGTTTAGGGGTGTGGTGGCATCAGCTCTATATTTCTTTAAATAAGCACCAGAGTGAATAAAAGTAGGTAACTTAGTGGACTTCATAGTTTAGCAGGAATTTGAACCCAGGCGTCCCATATCCAAGTTGGATGCTGTAATCACTGCACCACAACCATTTATTATCTTATGTGTGTTCTTTCATTCATAAACCTTAGTGAAACTAAGAAAAAATGCACTATGGTTTTTGTATTGTATACTTTGATAAGGTCATAGAAGATGTTTACATGCTCTAAAACTCCATACATTTAAGGTTAGCTGACTGGAGAAAAAATTATCATGTTTCAGACCTCTAGAATATGTCAACATTTTTTTCCCCATTTTTAGACCAGACCTTGTGTATACTAGGTTCAGATAGGACCTCTATGAACAAATGTCAGCATGACTGTCCTCCTCTGTGGGATGTGCAGATTATGGTTTTCTAGCTATCACCATTTTGAATATTGATTAGAGATGGGCATGAACTGGGAAAATGTGCTTTGATTTGCAGATCATGGTGGGCCCAATTCACAAACCATGAACCACCATGAACTTTTAGAGGTCAAACAAAACAGTTTGGTTTGTGACCTGGTAGAACAGATCCTGTGCAAGCTAGGGACACCAACTAACAGAGGATCTCTGGCTAACTCTCCTCTACCTCCTCTCCAAGTCTTGTGAGGATTGGATTTACAGGATCCAAGGCATGTCTTTGAAAACATTTTCCTAGGGGCTCCTTCTTTGCAGGGTCAGAGATCCCTTCTCAGTTTGGTGTCTCTAGCTTGCACTGGATCTACTCTATATACTCCTGGATTTCTTGAACTTGTGCATGCTAGAGACACAAAACTTGGAGGACATAGAGGTGCATCAGGGGGAGGTCCCCTGTGAGTTTGATGCCTCTAACTTGTCCAGAATCCATTTCATACACTCCTGAACCTGTGCCTTTCATTTTGACAGGCACAGGTTCAGAAGTATATAGAAGGGATCTTGTGCAGACTAGAGAAATAAAAGTCACAAGGGACCTCCTTTGCATGCTCCTCTACATGCCCTCCAAGTTACACACACACCCCGTTTGCTTTCAAGTTTTGTAAACATTTAGATTGCATGGAGACTGTCTGGGAATGTATTCATCAACTGTCATGAACCTCCATGAATAGCTTGAAGTTAATGGAAAGTTCATGCTGGTTGACTTGCCATGAACTTCACTTCATGAACCATGAATTGATCAAAATTCATCATGAACTTTTGGGTTGTGAGCCAGTTAGTGCCCATCTCAAATATTTTAAAAAAATCAGCAGGTGTAAAAATAGGAATAATATGGATTGATATTTTTGTAAAAAAATAAAGTGTAATAAAAAAACCCTTCTATACAGACAATCATATCTATGATAACCTGTCCAAACTAAATATTTCTGAGGGTTAGTGTGAGTATTCGGATCAGGCTCCCTGGCAATCCTTTAGAGAAAAGACAAGAGGCTTCACCAAAACCTGATAGGTATAAAAGGCAGAATAATGACCAGCCATGTCTGGAGTGAATGATTCATGATAACGTAGCATCTTGGAATAAAACGAATATATTACACAGAATTAAAATTACCCATGTATTTGCAAATGCAAGGTACACTAACCACCAATAATATGAATAGTGCAAAATAACAAGTAGAACAGACAAATTATCTTTCTACAACATATAAAAGATGTTAATCATGAGAAACAGAACAATTACAAGATCCTGGGTACACATACATTTTAAAATTCTCGCAATATTTTCTTCGGATTACAAAAAGAATGTATAGACTATACCAAAATATTCCAAGCTGAAAGACTGGATTTTTATGGTAATTCATGGAGAGATAAGAACAGCAGGATAATTATAGCAAAAGTCAAAGTAGTGCTGGATAGGAAAGGACTGTATCTTCTTAATAATCTGTGATATTAAGATAACAAAATTTAAAAAATCTGATCTGTAAAGTGTGCCCCAATCTACAGATAATTAAATTCAGACTGGGGCTATTTACACAAAAGAAAGATTATCCGACAAACTTGAGGAACTTCCTAGGCTTGAAGAAAAAAATGGATTTTTTTAATATATGAGGGGAGTTTAAATTCCACCCCAGATTGAGGAGCATTGTGTATGCTTTCACACATGCCTTTCCTTGCCAAGCAGCATCCAACCTCCTCAACAGGTGGGCAGGGGAGCTGCCACTGTCATTAAGGTGGTCAAGGGGGAGGCTGGGTGGGCAGGCAAGTGAATTAATATCTTCCTCTGTTGTGGATAACCAAAGAAAACAAGTGAATCATACAGTGAAACCAATACAGATGAACAAAAACTGTATAAAAATCAATACAACAATGAAGTGAATTTTATAGAAATATTATTATTATATTGATAATAAATACCCCTATGTTGCAAGAATGAGTCTGCATGCAATTTCATCAACACATAATTGTACATAAAAACATAATGTATGTACAAAAAGAAAACTTGCTCTTGAATGTCAATTAAGACAACTCTTGTGACATGTCCTCAGGTTTTTTTTTACAGTAAGTAAATATCCATTCACAAGAATAATTCATAAGCTTGAAACCATCGGTCCAAAGGGCATTTTTTCCAACAGGCTGGCTAGTTCAAAGTCAAGCCTCATTTCGCATCAGGCTTTCTCAAGAAATGATTTCACAAATATTCCAGCATTCTGTAACATCAATAAAGCTTCTTCAAGGAGACATGAAATTTCTTCAGCCTGAGTGACTCAATAGGTCTATTGTTGAGGAGAGGGAACAGTTAGACAGGGTGTTTCAGATGCTTCTGCTGGAGGTGGCTAGGTGGGAGAGAAGAAGCCTCCTAACTTAGCCATCAACCTGCAGCATCATTGCCTCAAACTCAGAACTTAGTAGCTAAGGGGAGAGTTGGGGAGGATGGTACAGGCAACAGCATTGGAGGTGGCTGTGTGCCCTGCCTGCAGCAGCATTACTTGAGCTGTCCTCCCCAACTCTCCTCTCAACTGCCATATGCTGAGATTGAAGTGATGGCTCGGCAGGCAGGCAGCTAGACATGGAGGAATGCATACAGGGGGTGGCCACAGTGGGTAGGATAGAGGGAGGAATTCACAGAGAACCTCAGATAAAATATATACCGCAAGTCAGAATAGGCACAAAAAAAGTAATGGAGGCTGTAAAAGACAAGAAGGATTCCTTTAAGCAGTGGAAAGCTAGTCCAAGTGAGGTTAATAAAAGGGAACATGTGCTGTGGCAAATAAAATGCAAGTCTGTGATCAGGCAGGCTGTCATGAGCCCTGACGAGGAGGAGCTAGACGGGTTAACAGACCTGGAAGAGTTGCCAGCCAGTTCCTCAGCTGAACAAACAGCAGCTGGCCCATCAATCACTCTCCAGGCACCAGTGTAAGCTGTTGAGGATCAATCTCCTCCAAGCTCTCCTCCACCCATCTCAAGAGTTCAAAGCAGGCTCCAGAAAGAACTTTCAGAGTGAAGACATGAGGCACGCCGATGCTTCAGATCTCTCAGCCCTGAGTTCTAGCAGAGTCACTGCTATCCAGGAAGCAGGCTGATTGAGACTCCCATATAGCTCCCACCAAGGACCTGGTAACCTTATGGAAGCAACAAGTCTATTCTCTGGCTTGCATCCATGCTCCTTCCTGATCCTGACCTGCTTGATTTCCTTGGCACCATGACCTTTTGGCTTTTGGACATTGACTTCTGATTCTGGTTTGTGATTCTGCATTGGTGACTTGGCTTCTGCTTGACTTCCTGGACTGACCTTGGACTGACTTTGGACTCCTGCCTGCCTGCACCCTGAGAATGTGACACAGGCATAAAGGGACTATGAGGAGCATATTGCAAAAACATAAAGACCAACAATAAAAATTTCTTGAAATACATTAGAAGCAGGAAACCAACCAGGGAGGCAGTGGGGCCCTTGGATGACCAAGGGGTAAAAGGATTACTGAAGGAGGATAGGGAAATGGCTGAGAAGCTGGATGCATTTTTTTGCTCCATCTTCACTGTGGAAGATGAAAAATGTTTGCCCACTCCAGAACCGCTGATTTTGGGATGAATGTTGAAAGACCTGAGTCAGATTGAGGTGACAAGAGAGGAGGTCCTACAACTGATAGACAATTTAAAAACTGATAAGTCACCAGGCCCAGATGGCATACATCCAGGAGTTCTGAAAGAACTCAAAGCTGAAATTGTGCATCTCCTGACAAAAAATATGTAATCTTTTATTAATAGCTGCCTCTATTTAACATTACACAAAAAACCTTACATCTTTTCCATCATTTTAATCTTTAAATTGCACCCTAAATTATTCTTAACAAACATTCAAAACTTTATCCCCAGTACCTTCTATAATTTTACACATGCTGCTAACAATTTCTGTCCAGATAATTCATCAAAAACTATATATGTTTTGCCTTGCAGATGCACAATAATGTGCCCTAAAGGTAACCAGCAAAATTTAACACCATTTCTCTTAAGTTTATCGGCCACTCCTTGTAATTTTCTCTGTGAAGCAAGAATTTCAGGAGGTAAATCAGGAAAAAACTGCACTATTAAACAATATTAGCAATGTTTTTGAGTTTAAATATTTAGAAATGTAAAATAGATAGTTGGAAATATGTATATTAAGTTTGGGTTGTAATGTTGGGAGTTAGGAGGAGAAAGGGGGGAGCCTCCCCACAATAGCCTCTCTAACAGGGAGGGTCTTTTTCCTACTCTGTCGAGTTTGCTTGGCTCCAAAATGAGAGGCAGACATTTGGTTTTTCTTTTTCTTTTTTTTTCCTTTTCTTTTTCATCTAGGTGAAGCTGACTTCTTGGAAGACAAATAGAAGGCGGGAAATGTAATAACAGATAGTTAGTGGAAGACACTTTAATCTAGAATGATATGAAGGTAATTAGGTTGATATTATTGTTATTATGGTGATTAGGATAAAATGAAATAGGGAGAACTGAATGGTAAATAGCGGATAATGCAAGATAAGATTCAGAATAGAAAATGAGTCTTGACTACTATAGGTGTATCAATTGTATGTGGATAAATTGAAGAACGTTTTCTACTGTTAAACATGGATGAATGTTATAGTAGAATGATGGGGAAAGGTGGTTAATAATTAGTGTTAATGTCTGCAGTAGAATTCAAAATAAAAAATTCAGTAAAAAAAAAAATCTGCCTCCATTCTTGAAGATCGGAAGGTAGCAAATGTCACCCCCCATCTTTAAAAAGTTTCAAGAGAGATCCAGGAAATTACAGGCCAGACAGTCCGACTGCAATATCAGGAAAGTTGGTGGAAACTATTATTAAGGAGAAAATTAGAAGGCCCACTGATGAACAAAAGCTATTGAGGAAGACTCAGCATGAGTTCTGTAAGGGAAGATCTTGTTACACTAACCTGTTAGAGTTCTTTGAAGGGTGAACAAACATGTGGACAAAGGGGACCCAATAGATGTTGTTTACCTTGACTTCCAGAAAGCTTTTGATAAAGTTCCTCATCAAAGGCACCTAAATAAGATCAAGAATCATGGGGTAAAAGGATCTTGTGGTTCAAAAACTGGCTAATTAATAAGAAACAGAGTGAGTATAAATGGGCAATCTTCAAAGTTGAGGGCAGGACCAGTCCTAGGGTGTGCGGCATCCCAGGCACACTTGCCACACTGCACCCCCTCCCCTCTTCTCTGCCCGCACACCCCCTGCCACGCACCAGCCCCTGCCCCCCCCCCGACATGCTCCGAGGTGCGGCGCCAGCCTCCTACTTACCTGCTTCAATGCAGGCATCTCAGCAGAGCATTCTCTTTTAAGAGAGCGCACGACAAGACTTTGCTCCCCCAATGTTTGCTTTGACTGGGTAAGGAGGAGGCTGATGTCGCTCCTCTGAGCATGCCAGGGGGTGGCAGTGGAAGCAGGCAGGCCATCTTCTGCCTCCCCCCCCCCCCCCAATGTGATCAGAGGAGCAATCCCAGCCTCTTCAACATGCACATCTCAGTAGAGCGTCCTCTCTTAAGAGAGTGCATGACGAGACTTCAGAACCAGAAGGTGGGGGGAGCAAAGACTCATCCTGAACTCTCTTGAGAATGCCCACGTCAAAGTGGGTAAAGGGGAGGCTGGCATTGCTTCTCTTAGTGCGCACTAGGGCCAAGGGGGCAGGACATGGAAAGTTGACTGCCTGCCGCTGCCGCCAATTTGGTGCTCCCCTCCTGGCACCCTAGGCAAATGCCTAATTTGCCTAGTGGGTGAGTCGATTCTGGTTGAGGGTGATAAATTGTGGGTACCACAGGACTCAGTACTGGGTCCAATGATTTTTAACTTGTTCATTAATGATTAGGAGTTGGGAGTATGCAGTGAAGTGACTAAGTTTGCAGATGACACTAAACTGTTCAGGGTGGTGAGAACCAGAGAGGATTGTGAGGCACTCTAAAGGGATCTGTTGAGGCTAGGCGAGTGAGCATCAACATGGCAAATTAGGTTCAATGTGGCCAAGTGCAAAGTAATGCACATTGGGGCCAAAATCCTAACTATAAATACAAGTTGATAGGGTGTGAACTGGCAGAAACTGACCAAGAGAGAGATCTTGGGGCTGTGGTAGATAACTTGCTGAAAATGTGAAGACAGTGCATGACTGCAATAAAAAAGGCCAATGCCATGCTGGGAATTATTAGGAAGGGAATTGAATACAAATCAGCCAGTATCATAATGCCCCTGTATAAATCGATGGTGCGGCCTTATTTGGAGTACTGTGTGAAGTTCTGATCACCGTATCTTAAAAAAGATATAGTAACGGAAAAGGTGCAGAAAAGGGCAACTAGGATGATTTGAGGGTTGGAACAATTTCCCTATGAAGAAAGCTTAAAATGCTTGGGGGTCTTTAGCTTGGAGAAATATCAATGACATGATAGAGGTTTACAAGATTATGCATGGGATAGAGAAGGAAGTACTTTTTCACCCAAAGGGTGATTAACACATGGAATTCACTGCCACAGGAGATAGTAGTAGCTGCAAACATAGACAGCTTCAAGGGGGGCTTGGATAAACATATGGAGTGGAAAGTTGCCTGCCTGCCAGTGGTTATTAGCCACAAGGCAGATGGAACTTTCTGTTTGGGGCAGTGATGTTCTGTATTCTTGGTGCTGGGGGAGGGGCAACAGTGGGAGGGCTTCTAGTGTCCTGGCCCCATTGATGGACCTCCTGATGGCACCTGGGTTTTTTTGCCACTGTGTGACACAGAGTGTTGGAATGGACAGGCCATTGGCATGATCCAACATGGCTTCTCTTATGTTCTAAATAGCAAACTGTTTAATTGGCATGTATTTTGCTCCATATGATTGATACAAGTTCAAGACCTTTAATGGCATAATTAAATTATTAATAAAAATACAAACAGAAACTAAAATGAAAGAAGCAATTAAGACGATGTCATGGAGAAAAAAATACTAAAAAACAGAATTAATCAAATATTGCCTTTTCCTAGCTATAGAGTAACTCTTATACAGTACAGTAGCCAAATAACCACTATTGCAGTCAAACTGGAAGATTTATCAGCAAGTAAATACTGGGTAATTCTTTCCAGGGCCAGAGAGGTTAGAAATAACAGGATCAAGAAGTTGCTGGCGAATCTTACAGAACATGGGGCAATGGAGAAGAATATGGGTAATTGAATCTGGTTCCACTAGACAATATTTACATGATCTGTTTTCGAAAGGGTTATTATGGTATCTGCCAGAAAGAACAGATGATGGAAAAATATTCAATCTGGCAAGCATAAAGGCCCGATGGTGCTGGGGATTAGTAAGATTTTGGATGTAAGCAACTCCTTGCCCGGCAGAGGGCAACAAACCAAAAAACATAGAGAACAAATATGACTGATGCATTCTTTTATATTTAAATATTGTTGACAACAAGAATTGTGTCCATATTTGTGACAACTCACAACACATCTGCACTTAAGGTATAAGAATACGCCAATCTGTCTGTCAGGTTAGACTTTTTTTGAAAACCAATGCAGAGATTATTTTGACAGCCAGGAACATCCAGCATAAGATGACAGTGCTTTTGTGCATAATCCTTATAACTTGATGTGACAAATGATGATATTCCATGAACCAATAAAAGTGGTTAGATGTGGATAGTGGTCTACCAGTTTAAGGACAGACATTTTCCCTATGTATTTTTTGTCTCATGTCATATAGCTGTGGCAGAGGTTAGGCACTGTGTCTTTTGTTTCATCCTTGTTTTCCTTTTATTTCTATTAATACTGACAAATTCCAGCACAGGGACCACCCTTCAAGTGGCATAATTGGAAAGCACAGTGGAAGATGTACACACCAGTCAACCATAAGTATGGTAAACCCAATGTCGCCCCCCCCCCCCAACCCCCCCCCCCATACCTGTATTGTATCAACAGGCCAAGAAATGCAGAGATCACTTTTACTAATGTATACTTATGTCAGGTAGCAGCCTGATTCAGAAAGCCCTGAATGCTTATTAAATCTATTTTTCCTATAAATTCCCAGTGGTACATTAATGCATACTGCTGGGTAATAGCTAGAACAACATGTTTCTAAGACAACTGGTTTTTGGTTTTTTTGCTTTACCAGCTTGCAGGACAGAAGAACAAAAGACACACACACACTCCCTCTTTAAATAATTGATCTGTCAAAACACAATGGTATCTCGGCATAGATAATGTTATTTTTTGTATAGTTTACAAGACAAGTTGCTTTTTACTTCAGAAAACAACATAAGCACTGGTGAGGGGGAACATGAGGAGGTACAGTAGTGGTTTTCTTGTGTACTGAAAAGGACGTGAACTGAAAAGTGGGTTTTTTGTTTACACATTCTTCTGTATTGAAAAGGATTCTAAGAAAAGCATTAAGATAGACCAACATATTCAGGTCATAAGCCAGGCCATTTGAAGTTCACCATTGCTCTGCATGAAAAGGCATCTATGCACTAAAATATCCAGCATGGTTAACTACCTGCCTTAAAGGGAAAGATTCATTTATTTCTTCTCTTCTGAGTGAGAAACAGTTGAAATCAGAATAATGTTACCCTTTCCACTTCTGCAGTGGATACCACTGCCCCACACAGCTATTCATCCATATGGGTCATGTGACTCCCAGAATAATTTTCTAGGGTCAGGGGGAGAACATAAGAAAAATCTGTGTCCCTTCTGTTGGTTGTTTAGAGACTATATGAAGAAGACCTATATGGCAACACCTTCCCGCTGGTCCCCCCCGTTTCTCACAGAGTTTGCCGTATCATGGTGCGACCGAATGTCCGGCGGTATAACCGGATGGGCAGGCTGGGCTCACCAACCTCGCCAGCCAAGAGAAGGAAAACTCTACCATCAAACCCGGGCAGATAGAGCTCGTTAATGTAACACCTACCACCTGGAGGACTCGCTGCCGGCGTCCCGGCTTACTGCGCCATGGCAGATGACCCCAAGGTGAAAGGGTGGAGCCAGTACTGCACACACTGTGCCTCACCTAAAAATTCCTCTGCGCAGGCCTGAAGGGCATATCCACATCCACAACCCACAACACACCAAGTCCTGCAGCGATGGGCAAGGGGCGAAACGGCAGGTGGAAGATGCCACTGGAAGCCGCAGTCCCGATCCTGCATGTAGGAGGTTCAGGGTATTGGTCGCCTGATGCTGACCCGGAGACGAAAGCATTTTTCGGCAGCACCCTGAACGACCAATCAGCCTTATCTAGGGACAGCACTGCTTGCTCCACACGGAGAGGGGCCTAGAAAAGGTGGCCTAAACAAAGCTCGTCTCCCCCACCCCAGTTGGCTAGCCGCGGTCAACGGGCATCCTTACTTGTGGTCAAAAAATAACAACAAAGAAAAGGCATGCACCTGCCTCACAAAGTGTGCAAAGACTAAAGCTTGCATGTTGGAACATCAGAACCATGCTTGACACAGTAGACAGTGGTCGCCCTGAACGACGCTCTGCTCTAGTTGCCCACGAACCTCTCAGGTTGAATATTGACATAGCAGCTCTCAGTGAGGTCCGTTTCCCTGAGGAAGGTAGTCTTCAAGAACATGGTGCTGGCTATACCCTCTACTGGTCGGGTAAGTCAAAGGCTGAGAGCCGCCTTTCTGGCGTTGGCTTCATGGTCAGGAACTCCATTGCCTCCAAACTCGAAAACCTGCCAACAAGTCACTCAGATCGCATCATGTCCATGCGCCTCCCACTTCAAAACAAGCAACATGCAACACTCTTCAGTGTGTATGCCCCAACCCTTCAAGCAGATCCTGCAGAAAAGTACAAGTTCTATGCTGATCTACGCAACCTCGTACGGAAGACCCCTACAGAGGACAAGGTGATCATCCTTGGCGACTGCAATGCCAGAGTAGGTAAAGACTCAGAAGCCTGGAAAGGAGTACTTGGCAAACATGGCATTGGCAACTGCAATGATAACGGGCGCCTCCTGCTACAATTCTGCACGGAGCACCAGCTCACCATCACCAACACTATCTTTCAGCAGAAAAACAGCCTGAAGACAACCTGGATGCACCCACGGTCCAAGCACTGGCACCTTATCGACTACATTCTGGTGCGCCAGAGAGACCTTCGAGATGTCTTACACACCCGAGTAATGCCCAGTGCAGAATGTCATACGGATCATCGTCTTGTACGCTGCAATCTCCGTCTTCACCTTAAACCCAAACCCAGGAGAGGAGGTATCCCTCGGAGGAAGCTTCAGGTTGGCAGCCTTCAGTCAGCCGAAGTTAAAGCTGCCTTCCAGGCAAAACTCCAGTCAAGAATTGAGGACCCCAGTTGCCCCACAGACCCTTCTCCAGAAGCACTCTGGGAACACCTAAAAACTACCATCCTGTCGATCTCTGAAGAAGTCCTCGGGTTCTCCACAAGGAAGAACAAGGACTGGTTTGACGAGAACAATCAAGAGATCCAAGAATTACTAGCGAAAAAGAGATCTGCCTACCAAGCACATCTTGCTCAGCCCTCCTGTCCCGGGAAAAAAGCAATCTTTCGCGCTAAATGTAGCAACCTCCAGCACAAGCTTCGACACATTCAGAACGAGTGGTGGACCAAGCTTGCAGAGAGAACCCAGCTGTGTGCAGACACTGGTGATTTAAGAGGGTTCTACGAAGCCCTGAAGGCAGTATATGGCCCATCATATCAGGCTCAGAGTCCCTTGCGTAGTGCAGACGGCCAAGTGCTCCTCACAGACAAGGCATCCATACTGAACCGGTGGTCGGAGTATTTTCAGGTTCTCTTCAGTGCCAACCGCGTAGTTCAAGATTCAGCAATCCACCTCACCCCACTTCAACCAGTGAAAACAGAGTTGGATGAGATCCCCACCCTAGAAGAGACTGTTAAAGCCATCAAGCAACTGAAAAGTGGCAAGGCAGCGGGAGTTGATGGAATCCCACCAGAGATCTGGAAGCATGGGGGCACAGTACTACATAGCACACTTCACAAAGTACTTGTCACCTGCTGGGAACAAGGCAAACTAACACAGGACTTTCGCGATGCAATCATCATCACTCTACACAAGAACAAAGGGGAAAAGTCAGACTGCTCCAACTACCGGGGGATAACCCTGCTCTCCATCGCAGGCAAAATCCTTGCCAGAATACTTCTGAACAGACTGGTGCCCACCATTGCAGAAGAACTCCTCCCAGAGAGCCAGTGAGGCTTCAGAGCTAACAGGAGCGCCACCGACATGGTATTTGTTCTCAGGCAGCTCCAAGAGACATGCAGGGAACAGAACAAGGGTCTGTATGTGACTTTTGTCGACCTTACCAAAGCTTTCAATACCGTTAGCAGGAAAGGCCTGTGGCAAATCTTGGAATGTCCCCCAAGGTTCCTCTGCATGATCATCCAGCTACATGAAGACCAGCGAGGCCAAGTCAGACACTGCAACGACCTCTCGGAGACCTTCCCAATAGGCACAGGTGTAAAGCAAGGCTGCGTTCTCGCGCCAACTCTCTTTACGATCTTCTTTAGCATGATGCTTCAAAGAGCCGCAGTAGATCTAGATGATGACGATGGTGTCTACATCCGCTATCGCACCGATGGCAGCCTGTTCAACCTGAGGCGACTAAAGGCCCACTTCAAGACAATGGAAAAACTTATCTGCGAGCTACTGTTTGCTGATGATGCTGCACTCGTCTCCCACTTGGTATCAGCTCTGCAGCATATGACGTCCTGCTTTGCAGAAGCTGCCAAGCTATTCGGCCTAGAAGTTAGTCTGAAGAAGACAGAAGTTCTCCACCAACCTGCACCCCAGGAAGACTATCACCCTCCCTGCATCACTGTGGGTGAATCAGTTCTGAAGACAGTCCAGCAGTTCAGCTACCTGGGGTGCATCATCTCCTCAGATGCCAAGATCGACAAGGAGATTGACAACAGGCTGGCAAGGGCAAACCGTGCATTTGGCCGACTGCACAAAAGAGTGTGGAGCAACAAGCATCTGAAAAAAGGCACAAAGATCAATGTTTA